>NC_056733.1:1418323155-1418328155 GCF_019279795.1 Protopterus annectens | reverse complement strand
TGAGACCTGGTTTAAGGCTCCAGAGGGCACCCCTGCATTACCAGGCTATAATTCATAGCACACCTTTTGGCCATCTAACCTCGACCAGAACACTAAAGACGAAGGTGTGTCCATATTCATTAAGGATATCCACACCTCCAGGCTAGTTGCTCAGCATAATGCGTCCGAGATTATCCAAGTGCAACTAACTCTAGGCAAAACTGCAATCCAAATTGTAGCTTGCTACAGATCCCCCACCATGCCCCAGGATTCCCACTCCTCTTTTCTTGATATACTGGAAAATGTTAGGGTTCAACCAAACACCCTAATAATGGGTGATTTCAACTACCCAACCATTAACTGGGAAAACTACTCATGTACCAACTCCTTCACTCAATGCTTTCTGGAATTCATAAATTCCAGTGGTGTGGATCAACTTATCCACACCCCTATCAGGGGCAACAATATCCTAGACCTAGTCATTACCAACATGAGCGACTGGTGTTCCACACCTGAGGTCAGCTCCTCGTTGGTCAGATCCAACCATAAGCTAATCACCCTAGATATCCACATCCCACCCCCACCCCCCATTAAGGAAACCACCGTAAAAAAATTATCCAAAGTCAACTGCATGCTTCTTTAGACAAAAGTGGTGAACTTCATGACACCCATGCAGATGGATAATACAGTTACAACTGCTGAATCCTACACAAATGCACTCTATAAGCAATCACATGAGTGCATGGATCGTGCTCTCCCTAACAGAACCAAGATGCTATCCTCCAAAAAAAGGAAGCCAATCTGGTGGTCCCTTGCCATAAACAAACTCTACAACGGAAGGAAGAAACTGTTGCAAAAGACAGTAAAATCCCATGAGTGGAGGAGCTCCCTGGTCAGCCTCAGTAAGAAGCTGAGATCCCTCATAAAATCCTCCAAAGCTCGTTACAAAAATAAAATCTCCACTGATTCTAAGGACATCCACAAAGCATTCTATAGCTATGTCAAGAATCTCAATGGCAAAACTCATATCTGCTCTGAGTTACAGCACAATGGCATGAAAATTACAGAACCAACTGATATTGCCAACATCCTGGCAGATAAGTTCAGTGCTAACTTTACCCCCCCTCTCAGTCACTAAAGGGCCCATAGCTATACCGGAAGAATGCAGAGTCCCTGTAATCACAACTACACTTGAAAAAACTGCACTCTTTAAATCCAAGAACACAGCATCCTTGGGACCGGACAACATCCCAGGCTGCATTTTACACGAACTTCAGAATGAACTGGCTCCCCACCCAAGTACCATGTTCTACCATAGCCTCACTTCAGGCTTTGTGCCCACTGAATGGCACACAGCAACATTTCTCCCACTCCACAATGGGGGAGCCACCATGGACCCTGGGAATTATTGCTCTATTAGCCTGATGAGCCTGGTCTGCAAGGCCATGGAACGTATCATCATGGAAGTTATAAACAAAAACATTGGTTACCTCCAAACTCTGGACCTCACCCAGTTTGGGTTTGTGAAACGCAGATCATGTCTCCTGAACCTGATTGATTTTCTTTGAAGCAGTCACCAAAGCCATAGACTAGGGTAAGGTGGTTTACACAGCCTATCTTGACCTCGCCAAGGCTTTTGACACCATCCCCCATTCTGGAATTATAGATAAACTCACTAAACTAGGTATAATTTCCTACATCACAAAATGGGTTGCCAACTGAACTTCCACATAGGCGGCAGTCTATTTAACACCGAAAGTGTAATAAGAGACCTTGGGACCCAGGTGGACAGTAGTCTGTCCTTTGAGAATTACATCGCCGCAGTGGTTAGGAAATCCTTCTATGTGGCACACCTCATCACAAAAGGGTTCTCATCCAGGAAAAAACAGGTCATTGTTCCCCTCTACTCCTCACTCATTAGACCCATTATAGAGTGCAACGCCCCTTTTGGAATGTACCTCACAAGACATCTACAACAGCTGGAAAGGCCGCAGAAGTACCTCGCAAAGAGGATTACTGGCCTCAAACAGATGCCTTACGCTGACCATCTCAAAAAACTCCAGCTTTACTCCGTAGCATATCGCCTACTCCAAGGTGATCTATGCCTAACATGCAAAACTATGTCAAACCCAGAGCTGTTGGACATGCTCCACCTAAAGAAATCCCAATCCCTCCGAGCTACACGCTCTAGGGACCTAAACCGTGTCACCACAATAAACAGAATATGCTGAAGGGATAGAGTCCTATCCCAGAGACTTCCCATTCTCTGGAACAAGCTACTCCTCTATCTCAAACAAAGCTCCTCATTAGCACTCTTCAAGAAAAAGCTTGAGTGGATGGGAAATAGGAAATTCACCCCAGAGATCACTTCTGTGGCTCTGCTCGACAGGGGCACAGGAAAATAATTTTCTTGGGTGGCAAAAGCCAGGGAGCCTTGTCAGCTAGGCTTACTAAGGCCCTTGGGCCGATAGCCTAGTACCTGCCTATGAACCTATATACCTTTCAACAAAATTAGTTTCAGTCAAATGAGTTTTCAGTGAAGTGCACTTTCATTGAATTGTGCTCAGGCAACTGGTTTTCAGTGAAATGAGTTTCAGTGAAGTGTGTTTTCAGTGAAACAAAGTGGATCCATATATATATATATATATATATATATATTAGATATAGATATAGCTATAGATATGTAAATATACAGAGAGAGAGAGAGAGAGAAACTCTGTTCAACGAGCTGACAGATTACATGCAAGCACTGTGTATCATAGTATAGTTAATGGACATTTCCAGTAGAAACAAATTTCACTGTGGCCATCTTCAGGTCAAATTGCTGAGTAAATTTGTTGCCCACTAGTGAGTATGTATTCTGAGATAGGTAAATACATCTGGGCATAATTTGGTAATAAAATTATGTACATTTTCATAGAAATGTGGAGAAGTTAGCTTTCTTCAAATACAGCCTGCCATAGTTCAAAATGGTATGCTAACCTGAGCTGGTAACTTTCCATGACAGCCACACAGCATGTTGCTGTTAGTGACAATGTTGAAAACAGTGGTGCTGATATAACCATTAACCTCTAACCAGTTTTAAATTCATGGCTGTTTGCTTACAGTCCTGCTTCAAAAGAATGTCATATTATTTTAATAATATGATGAGTTAAAATATGCAGCTCCCATTATATTTACAGTATGAATGATTTCTGTATGTGCTTTGCAACTCGGTGCTTCTGTACAGGTCTGAATGAAGCAAAAGTTCAGATGCACTGCTTGTCCTTTCATGTTCTTCCTGTATCATTTTGGTAAGTATGACACTTATATCCTTTATTATTTTGGTATTGCATGCAAACTGTAAAGTAAGGAAGCACACCTGTGGTCTTTCTTCAGGGAATGTCACTCGGGCATTAATCATATCATATGGGGTTCTAATCATAAGCATACTTGCAGAATCTGACCACTTTATTCTAAGCAGCCTTGGCCACCTGTGCTAGCCAACACAGGTTTCAAGCTTCAGCTGTTACTAACGTGGTCTGTTCAGCCAACTGTGTATAAAAGCAACATTTGCAAATACTCTATCTTCAGTTCTTGATTCTTCAAAAACATTTGTCCTTTGACTTCTTTCTCCATTCATGATTGCATGATGCCCCACCCATGATTACATTAACAGACTCATTTTCCTTCATTGGTATCTAAATCTGTCCAGCAGACGCTATAATTACACATCTCTTATGGTAGAGTATTGCTTTTCTGTATTGGGAATATTTAAAGCTGGCACGGGAGTCTTTAAAGCACAAAACACACAGCCACAGACTGCTGCTAGGATGGTATATCATAGACCAACAAAAGTGAATGAATGAAGTCTCTGAATCTGATGCCTTGCATAGGTCAACAATAGCTGCATCTGCCAAAACATCATTCCCACTCAAAAGAATAAAAGAATATCTTTGCTACATCATACTGAAGAAGAAAAATGTTATATGTGGTAGGTTCATTCTTCTCTCACTTAGAAATGATGATGATGACCATTCCCAATCTTCAGGATTAACCACTGAGGATATTACTTCAGGGGAAACATTTGCACTGGTGGCAGAGTTTATCAAGTAGAGGGGAAAAAGATTTGTATTTCTCAGACATGCAATCTGGCTAGCCTGATCTAGACTGTAGTTACAGTTGTGAGAGTGGAGTTAATGTATGTAAGTAATGAAAGTGAAACTGTGGTGTATTCCACTTAAGCTCAAAAGCTTTTGAAAAATTGTGTCAGCAGAGGCTTCAAAAAAATCCAGACAAGCACATAGCTCCTTAAAAGGTTGGGAAGTTGCATAGCACATCCAAGAATAAAATTAATCTTTACAGCTTAAAAGCAGAACCTCTTCTTAATAGATGTCTGCCATAGGGTACTGGTTTTCTTAAAGTCTGGTCATCGCTTCCAGTACCACAGCCCTGCTTGCTAGAGCCATAACAGTGTTCTTCCCACTTATGCTACCTTCCCTGCACTGTAGCACCAACATTCAAACTGCAACATGAGCCATGATGCTTCATATTGTTGCCCAAAAGACAAAAGATTTTATTAAGCTCTTTGTAACCTCTCTTGATGCTTACTGACACAGAAGATAAAGTGGTCACTGATTATTTTCATAGGTGTGTACTAGGCTAATGGCCCTGGGGCCTTTACAAACCTAGCTGTAGGATTACCCTGGCGTAGTGCCACCTGACCATAGTTCCCAGTGCCTCTGTCAAGTACTGGAGTACTCCCCGGGGTTAATTTTCTATTTCCCATCCAGTCATCAAGATCCCTCTTGGAGGGTCAGTGAGGTGCTCTGCTTGACATGTATGGGAAGTCTGTTCCATATCAGCATGTTCTGTTGTAGCAGATTTTCTTTTAAGGAGGCTGGTTAGTTTGGTCATCAAGCAATGCTGCGTCTTGGCATTTTGCATTTGTATTGAATATTCTTTTGCTGTAATATGTTTATTACATGTTTTCTTTATCTTTATGATTATGTACAGTCCTAAAAAATAAGTAAATAATAGGT
>NC_056733.1:1418278155-1418318155 GCF_019279795.1 Protopterus annectens | reverse complement strand
GTTTGGGGATTATGTCAAAAGACTCTAAGGACCATAAGCCTTCGGGCTTCAGAAAGTGTACCAAATGTGCCCAGAAGATGCCCTTGACTGATGGGCACAATTTGTGTGTTTACTGTTTGGGGGCTATCCACCTCCAAGAGTCTTGCCTGTTTTGCCATGCGTTCAGTCCTCATGTTCGTCAGAAGAGGAAGAACAAACTGATTTTGAAGGGACTACTAAAGCATTCCTTTGAGGAGGAATTGGGATCCTCATCATCCAGCTCTAAGTCTCCCTCCTACTCCAAAGATGAAAGACAAAAAACTACCAAAAGGCGGTCTCCCACCCAATCTGTTTCATCGAGCTGCCAGACAAAATTGCTAAAGTGGCTTCACCCTCATCGGCTCCACTGATTTTGGTGCCAGCAGAGGGTAGCTTAGTGGATCCATCAGTCTTGGCTCTAGGTGCTTCAGAGCCGATGACTGGCATTACTTTTTGGAGCTGGTCATCTCATCTTCGGCCGGTTTCTCCAACTCTTAGGTCGCCGTTTTTACAGCGATCCAGATCCCCCATTCTGTCTTCTAGGTCCTCTAGGAGCCTTTCTGATGAGAATGTCGAGAGAGTGGTGCGTAGACTGCTTCAGACTAAGGCGCTGGTAAATTTGCTTTCGGCTCCATCCCAATCAGTTCCGGAGCCCAATATTCCATCCCGCTTGATTGATGTTCCTCCTCCAAGCTTCTCTGAGCCTTCGGAGAAGCTCAGAGGAGGAACAGAGAAGCTCGGAGGAGGAACATCCAAGCTTCTCTGAGCCTTCGGAGCCAGAGCTGTCATTGCCTCCGGTTGTGGATAGGTCAGTTCAAGCTACCTCAGTTGGTCTCTTGGTTCCGATATCCACTCTGACCCTCTCGGTGCTGTCCGTGGGGTCGAGGATCCTTAGCTCTCTGGTCGGGCCCGAGGTGGATGCTTCGAATCAAACTTCTTTGGTTCCAAGCCTACCTCTCGGTGGTTTGGCGTGGGTGAGCTTGGACCCCACATCTGCTTCGGAGCCCATCTCCTTGGTACCGAGGGTTTCCTCTGTATCTTCGAAGTGGAGGGCATCCTTGGAGCTGGGGGGATCAGCTTTCGAGATGATGAGGAGTGTGCTGTCCATAACTTTAGCTTCACCCAGAGGTACCGACACTCTTCCCCCTAAGGCGCCTATCTCAGTCTCAGTTCCCTTTCTCTCCCTACACAGCAGAGGCCCGCAGCCTCAGGATACCTCTATGAGTTTTCCCCAGTCTTCCGAGATCTCCCCAGAATACCTGTCTGAGGAACCACCTAGGAAGAGAACTTGTAAGAGGAAGTATGCTGACTCCCCCGATGTGTCAGTTACATCAGACACTGACCTCGAGGAGTCAGAAGGTTCCCCCAAGTCGTCCTCTGATGATGTTTCTTTCGCAGATATCCTCGCGATCCTGAAACAGAGAGGCAGTTGGCCCACCAAATCCCCCTGATGTGAGGAGTCAGTGTACCTGAAGGCTTTCAGGTCTCAACCCTCCGCCTCTTGGGTGTCTCCGCCTTTCGACGAGCTACTGGATTTAGTGAGTCGAAAGGTGTGGGAATCTCCTGATTCTGTGGCACCGGTTCCTAGAAGACCAAATAAATTTTTGTCAGCACCCCAAGACAAGGACTTTTTGACTAAGGGCATTCCAGTAGAAGCCAAGGTGGTGGCAACAGCCACCAAGAAAGAACTTGCCAAAACTTCCTCCACTGTCCATCCACCGAACAAGCAGTCTTGAACGATGGACAGGTATGGGAAGTGTGTTTTTGCTTCAGCGGCCTTTACCCTACGGTTGCTTAACTATCTGTCCCATTTCACAAGGCTTCAGAGAGAGAGATCCTAAAAGAGCTGGGAGATACTCTACAGAGAAACGTATCTGATGCTGTATCTCAGAAGGTGAACGCACAGATGTCTACCCTAAGTTCCATTCTCCATGAGGCTGATTTCATACGCAGCGGATGGAGCGAGTAGGGCAGCAGGTTCAGGAGTCTCTCTCAGGAGACACTCCTGGATGCGCTTGTGCAACTTTGCGGAGGCCTTTAAGTCTACATTTACCAACACCCCATTTTACGGTTCTTCTTTGTTCGGAACCAAGGTAAAGGACACACTCACCAGGTGCGAGCAGGAAGGAAAAACCCTGTCCTCCGTAGGAGTCCATTTTTCCCTCCCCTCTAGACCCTATCCCAAAGGGCAGAAGGGCAGCAAAATGTGGTTCAAAAAATCGCAGAGGTTTTTTCAGGATGCACAAGGTGATTCCTTCTCCAGAGGCAGAGGAGGAGGAAATAATGGTAGACTCCACCATAGAGGTAGAGGAGGCCCGCAGAACCAGGGAGAATGAGATTCCTTTCGTGGTCGTCCCTATCAGCTCTCCTGAAAGGAGGCCCGACTGTGCCAGTCAGGGGTCATATTTATTTATACCCAGAAGCCTGACACGACATCACTCAAGACAAGTGGGTATTAAAGATAATTACCAGAGGTTGCCATATTCCCTTCTCTTCTCCACCCCATCAGACCAGACGAATCCTAGATGTGCCACCCAGTCACACGGATTCAGCAACTCTAGAAATCCAAAAGTTGCTCGTGAAGAGAGTCATCCAACTCGTCCCTGCAAACAAAGTAGGATTAGGGACTTACTCCAGATTCTTTTTGGTGCCAAAAAGAACAGGGGACATGAGACCCATTTTGGATCTCAGCAAACTGAACGAATCTGTGCAGAAGTTCCAAGTTCCGAATGGTCACCTTACAGTCGATACTCCCGTTGTTAGGGAAAGACATTTGGATGTGCTCCATAGACCTCCAAGATGCATACTACCACATCAAAATGGATAGGGCATCGAGGAGTCACTTACACTTCTGGCTGGGAGCCAGTCATTATCAGTTTTGTGCCCTACTCTTTGGTCTCACCACAGCCGTCAGGGTGTTCACCAAATGCATAGCAGTAGTTATGTCTCACTTGAGACGTCAGGGATTCCAAGTGTTTCCGTACCTGGACGACTGGCTCCTGACTGCCACCATCAGGCATCTAATGTTACAGGCCAGGGACGCCACCATTTCAACTTACCTACAGCTAGGAATTCCAGTAAATTGGCAAAAATGTGCATTGTCGCCCTCTCAGCATGTGCATTTTATTGGCACCGAAATAAACGCTGTGTTAATGAGGGCTTACATGCCTATCGAAAGAATTCAGAGTCTAAGGGAACAAGTCTTGACCCTTGACCCTGTGTGTGTGTGTGTGTGTGTGTGTGTGTATATATATATATAATATATAAATTTATATATATATATACATATATTTACATAATATATATATATATATATATATATATATATATATATATTTACATATATATATATGTATATATATATATACACACACATATATATACACATATATACATATATATATATATATATATATATATACACATATATACATATATATAATATATATATACATATATATACACATATATACATATATATAATATATGTATATATGCGGTATATATATATATATATATATATATATATGTATATATGCAGTATATATATATATATATATATATATATATATATATATATATGTATATAAGCAGTATATATATATATATATATATATATATATATATATATATATGTATATATATATATGTATATATATATGTATATATATATGTATATATATATGTATATATATATATATATACATATATATATACATATATATATACATATATATATACATATACACCCAGTTAAATAAGAAACAAATAAACTCACTGAAAACAAAAACGGAACACCACTGCAGCCAGAACTATGTAAAAGAAAGCAATTTATTTGCCTTTAAAAAAATTTTTTAAAAAAACTTTTATTTTTTTAAAAATTAAAAAAAAAAATTTAAAAAAAAATTTTTTAAATCTTTTTTTTAAAAAAAACCAAAAAAACCCGAAGGGAAAAAGTTTAAAAAAAAAAAAAAAAAAAATGTTTTAAGGTGAAAAAAAAGGAAATTTAAAAAATTTTAAACAAAGAAAGGGGAAAACGGGGAAAAATTTTTTGGGGAAATTTTTTTGGGGGCCTGGGGGGGGCCCCATAATTTAACCCCAAAAAAAACTTTTAAAAAAGGGGGTTTAAATTTAAAAAAAAAATTTTTTTTTTAAGAAATTTTTGGGAAACAAAATTTGGTTTTGGGCCCCCTTGTTGGGGAAAATTGGCCTGCCCTTTTTTCTCAAAAAATTTTTTTCCAAAAAAGGGCCCCCCTTTTAAAAATTTTGCCCCCCTTTTTTTTTAAACCCCCCAAAAAACCCCCAAATTGAAAAATTTTAAAACCCTTTTTGGGGGATTTTTGATATTCCCCCCAAAAAAGCTTTAAAGGAAAAAAATTTTCATTCCCTGGGAAAAATTTTTTTTTTTCATTTTTTTCCTTTTCTTTTTGTTGGGGGGGGGTTTTTTGGGGGAAATAAATTCTTAGTTTCCCCACTTTTAAACCCTTTTAAAGGGAACCCGGTCCAAATACAGTTTTTAAAATTTTTTTCCTTTTTTCCAAAATTTTTTAATTTTTTTCCCTGTTTTTGGGGCCTTTTTTTTTTGGGAATCTTTTTTCCCCAAAAAACCCCTTTTTTTTAAATATTTTTTTAAACCCTTTTCCCTTTTTGGGCGGGCCAAAAAAGGGAAATTTTTTTAAAATACCAAAATTTTTTTAAAAAAGAAGGAAAAAAAAAAAAAAAAAGAAAAAAAGGGGAAAAAAAAAAAAAAAAGGGGTAAAAAAAGGTGGGGCCAAAAAAAAAAAAGGGGGGGGGGCAAAAAATTTTTAAAAAAAAAAAATTTTTTAAATTTTTTTTTAAAATTAAAAAATTGTTAATTTTTTTTTTTTCCCTTTTATTTAAAAAAATTTTTATTTAAAATTTTGGGAAATAGAGGGGGGGTTTTTGAAAAATTTTAAAATTTTAAAAAAATTTTTTAAGGGGTTTTTTTAAAAAAAAAAAATTAGGGTTTTAAAAGGTTTTTTTAAAAAAAAATTTAAAAAATTTAAAAAATTTAAATAAAAGGAAAAGAATAAATAAAAAAAAATTTTAAAATTTTTTTAAAAAATTTTTTTTTTATTAAAAAAAAAATTTTATAAAAAATTTTATTTTGTTGGGTTTAATTTAAATTTTTTGGGTTTTTAAAATTTTTTTATTAAAAAAAAAATTTATTTTGGGGGGTTAAAAAATAATTTTTTAAAAAAAAAATTTAAAATTTTAAATAAAAATTTTTAAAAGAAAAAAAATTTTAAATTTTTAATTTTTTTAAAAAGGTTTAAATAAAATTTTTTATTATAAATTTTAATATTTAATTAAATTAAAAAATTAAGGGGGGTTTTTTAAAAAATTATTATTTTTCCCCTTCAAGGGGAAACCAATCAAAAAACCATTTTTAAACGTTTAATACGAGGAAAAACCCAAAATTTTTACCTTTAAACTTGGGGATTTTAATGGGCTAAGTTAAATCCCAAATTTTTGGGTTTTTGTTAAAACCAGGTAAAAAAGGGGGGAGGAAAATGTCTGTGGTTTTTTTTTTTTACAAAGGGCAGGGTTTTTTTAAAAAGGGTTTCAGGGAAAAGGGGTTTTTGGGGGGGGAAAATTTTTAAATATTTTGGGTTTGGGGGGGAAAAGTGTTTTGGTTTTTTTTTTTTGGGGGGGTTTTAGGGTTTTTATTATAAAAAATTAAAATTTTAAAAAGGGGTTAAGGGTAAACAGGTTTGCCTTTTTTTCCCCCCCCTTTGAAAAACTGATCCCGTAAAGAACCCAATGGGGACCCAGGGGTTTTTTTGTTCCATCCCCCTCAACCAAGGGGATAGGGCTCTCCAGAATTTTTTTTTTCCAAAGAGGGGAGCCTTGACGGGAACTACCCCCCGCAGTTCATTTTTTTTTTATTTTACCCGGTGGGCATTTGGATTTTTTTATGGACAGTCCATAATTCTTTAAGGGTTTTGAATCAGGAGATACCTCTGGTGGAAAGCCATATACGGGGGTTTTCATTGGCTAAAGGGAAATTTTTCCAAATCCTCTTGGTAGGTATTTTTGGGCCCAGGTTAAGTGTTTGGGGACCCCCTGGGGATTGCCATAGGGTCTAAGGGTAAGGGGGGGACATAACCTTTTTTTTAAATTTAAAACCCTTTGTTTAGAGGGGCCCAATAAAATTTTAACTTTTTTGGCAAATAGTAAAGGAAATTAATTTGGGTGTTCTTATTACCCTTTTATTAACTCCACCTATTTAATTCATTTTTTTTCCCCAAAATAATACATCATTTTATTTATTACATACTTTACAACCTTAAACCCCCTTTTAATTTCCCGGTTAAGATAAATTTTTCCCCCCAGGAGAAAAAGGGCCCAAGCCTTGGGCCCCCAGAAATAGCCAAACATAGGGGCCCAAAGGCCCGGACACCACACGGAAGGGCCCGGAGCCCGCACACCAGGAGGGAACCATTTGGAAACCCTTTCCAGGGGGGGGTTTATTTAGGCTGGGAGTTTTCAATAGAGGGGGAAAGGTGTCAAAAGTTGGGAGGTAAGGTAGGTGTGTGAAATTTTCCCCCCTTATCCGGTTGCCCAAAGAAGCAAATTTTTATAGGATGTTGTTAAAAAAGAAACTGGGGGGGTAAGTGGGAGGTTCCCAAGTCTTTTTAATGATTAGATGGGGGATAGTTGAGCCAGGCTATCGGGTTTGGGGGGGAATTCCAGGGCATTGTGGTTTTTGGGGGGGAAAATAACCATTTTACCTTCAGGGGCATGACCCTTGGGGGGGCTGGGGTTAAAGCTGTTTGGGGGGGGGTTATTTTTTTATTTAAAAATTTTTAACCATTTTTATTTTTTTTTTTAAAATTTTTCCCCTTATTTATTTTTAATTTTTTTATTGTTTTTTTATAATTTTATAATTTTGAATTTTTAGAGGTTCTTTTTTTCTTTTTGCCTTTATCTAGGATTCCACTTTTTTAAAAACTAAAAAAGGTTTTTTACTTTTAACCTTTGGGCTTTTTTCTTTTACCTTTGGTTTTCGGGGCCTATTTTTTACTAATATCGGGGGCCCCGGGGTTTCTTTTTCTAACTTTTCCTCCTTCTTTTAACCGGGGGGGGCCCCCAAAATGGCCCCAGGGGAAGCGGGGGGGAGGCAGCCAGCACCCTTGTACTCAAGAGTTTTTTTAAAAGGGTTTTCTCCCGGGCACAAGCTGGGGTGTGAAACCCCCCCTTTTTAAATGGGAATTTGCAGAAAAGTTTTTACGGGTTTTTTCCTTTTTTGGGGGGGGCACCAGGGGAAGTTTTGGGAAAATGGGGTTGACCCCTTGGCATGTTTTTTGGGGAAGGTAAATATTTTTTCACCCTGGGGGTTTACCGCTGACCGGGTTTTGAGGAAAATTTCCAGGGGGGCCTGGGAATTTTCTGGTTTTTTCCCAGTAATGGTGGGAATTAAACCCAAAAGGGTTTTGGGGATTCAGTTTTAGGCCCAGAAAGGTGGAAGGGGCCGGGCAGGAGGGGACGTAGACCCAAATTTGTTGAGGCCAAGGGGCACAAGACCGAGGTACAGTGCCCCCTAACCGGAGGGGGGACCGAGTTGGAAACCCCCCTTTTTGGGTTTTTATGTTTGGGGGTTAAGGGAAAGGGGGGGCTTTGGGGCCTTGAAATTTAGTTATGCAAAAGGGGGGCCCCCCGGGAGGGGTGCTTTTGAATTTAAACCCTGGCAGAGTGCTAATATTTTTTTTAATTGTGTGTTTGGAGGTGGGTTTGATTTTGGGGGTTTGGGGAAATTGGGAAAAGTAGGGTAAAGGTCCTTTTAAAGGGGTTTGGAGTATGGCTGAAAACCCTGGATCCCCTTTGAAGACCCCAAAACTTGAATTTGGAAATTACATTTTTTTTAATGATATTTCTTTAGGGAGGATTTCTGGGTAGGGCAAACCCTCTCAGTCAGGGTCTTCCAGCTTTTTCATGACCCAGGGGGTTCCAGGTCTTCCAAACAGAAAAGCAGGTCAAACTTGCATGCCCGAGTCTTTGTTTGTCGGTTTCTGGTCCCGGGAAAAGAACCTTCTCGCCAGCCAGTAGTCTCGTTTTTGGGTATTTTTTTTTCCAAGGGTGTAGGAATGTTTTGGGGTTTTTGGTTTGTGGGGGAATGATTTTTTGGGGTGTCTGTTTGGAGGTTTGAGTTTTGGGTTTTTTTGAGCCTCGTTGATTTTTTATTTAGGTTTTTTTGGGTGTTTTTGTATTTCGTGGTATTTGGGTCGTTTTCCTTTTTGTGTTGTTCCTTTTGGGGGTTTTCCGTTTGGTGAAATTGCTTCCCCAAATTTTGTGTTTTGTTTGGGGGGGAAGGGTTTTGTGAAGAGGGTTGTAACTTTGCCCGGGTCCCCCCCGGGGCCCCGGGGGGGTTGAAGTTCCCCTTTTGGGTTTGCCTGAATAGTAGGGTGAGCTGCTTAGTGCTTGGTTGGTGAGGGTGAAAAAAGGGCCTTGCCCTGCTGGGCAATCAGGTCAGGGATATTAGTGCTTGCTATTAGGTCTGAGCAAGTGCTGGGCTGAAAGGCTTTTTTTAGGTTGAGAGTTAGACTATTTTAAAGGGGAAAACTGAAGAGGAGACTTAGTGGACCCGAAAAATTTTAAACCCAAAACTAACCCCCCGGGGGAAAACCCCAAAGGGGTTTTTTATAGTAGGAAATGAAAGAGAGAAATTAGCCCAAAATGGCCAATAAACAAAACCCTCCCCCCCGGGGAAA
Organism: Protopterus annectens; assembly: GCF_019279795.1. Lineage (NCBI taxonomy): Eukaryota > Metazoa > Chordata > Ceratodontiformes > Protopteridae > Protopterus > Protopterus annectens. Next base: position 1,418,309,405 of record NC_056733.1, on the reverse strand, counting down.
AGCTCCCTCTCTAAAGGTGAACAGAGAAACTTCCTTCTATCCAAGTAAGTTATGGGCAACTCAGAAACTAGTATCATAGCCCTGAATTCAGCACTAGCCTGAAATATGGACTATACTAGCTTAGAAAGGGGGAAACAAGGATTTTCTTTTTTTAAAAAAAGAAAAATAAAAAACCAAAAAAAAAAAAAAAAAAACTTTTTTTTCCCAAAAAAAAAAAAAACAAAAAATTTTATAAAAAAGAAGGGAAAAAAAAAAAACCAAAAAATTTTTTTTGGGGGGGGGAAAGAACCCGAAAAAAAAAAAAAACCCCCTTTTTTAAATTTAATTTTAAATTTTTAGTTTTAAGGAAAGGAAAAGGGGGAAAAGGGTTTCAAAAAAATTGAAAAATGGCAAAGTCCAAATTAAAAACTTTTTCCCCCCTTTCCCCGGGAAAGGTACCTTCCCCCCAAAAAAACCCCCCCCCGGGGGGGCCAAATTAAAAACCCCCCCTGGGGAAAAAAGGGGCCTCCCCAAAAAAAATTTAAAAATGGAAAAACCCAAAAACCCGGGACCCTTGGTAGATAGGGTACCTAATGCTTACCACTCCCACTGATAACAGAAGGCTCCCCCCCACACCAAAAAGGCTTGGGGGGCAGAATTTAAAGATCCCGGTACAGAAAGGGACAGACAGTTACAAAAAAACAAGTAAAAAGTTTTCCAAAGGAAAAAAAAATCCCGGGGCCCAAAAAAAAATCTTTCTGGGAAAACATCTTCCTTAGTAGGGTAAGGCTTCCCTCCCCCCAAAAAGGTTTTTCCCCCCGAAAGGGTTCTAAACTTACACAACCTGGTAAGCAACCCGTAAGGAAGGCAGAAGGAAAGGCAAAAAAGGAAAGTTTTAAAAAAATTGAAAAGATGGAAAAAATTCTCCCGAAACTCTTTTGGAGGGCCATTTTTTAGATAGGGTGAAGCTTCCCTCCCACAAAGAAAGGCCCCCCAACCAAAAAGGCTTGGGGTCAGAACTAAAGTTTTATACAGAAAAGACCGGTTAACTAGACGGAAAATGAAAAGAAAACTGGGGCCAAATTAAAAATGGAAACTCCCTGGAAATAAACTACAATCCCCCCCCTGTAGGTAGGCTCCTGCCCCCCCCACGAAAGCTTGGGCTTTTCAATCAAAATTGAAAAACACTAAAATGAAAAGAATTGAACAGGACAGGGTTTAAAAAGGGGGGAAAAAAAATGGCCCTTTTAAAAGAAATTAATTTTAAAAGAATAAATAAAAAAATTTAAAAAGCTTTTAAAAAAAAATCGAAAAAACCCGTGAATTAACACAAAAAATCAAAAAAGAATTTTAATAAAATTTCAACAGAAAGGTTGTTCAGAAGGCCAGGCAAGTGGTTTTACGGGAAAAAAAACGGGAGAGTTTAAAAGAAATTAAAAATAAATTTCCCAAAAACTCAAATTTTTCCAAGAAACCCTCCCCCATGGTAGAAGGCCCCCCTTCCAAAAACCCCCGGGTGAAGGGTTAACAGGAAAACTTGGGCTAATCAGTCCAAAAAACCACGCAGGCTTTAAAAAGGGGAAAAAGATGGTCCAAAGTTAAAAATGGAAAAAACCCCCCGGGAATAGTACAATTTTTTCCCCCTTTGGGGGGAAGGGTCCCAACAAATTCCCCCAAACTAAAGGTTCCCCAACAGAAAGGCTTTAGTTTTCAAAGGTTGGGAAACAAAGTTGGGAAAAAAAGAGTGGGGAACCCAAAAAAAAAATTTTGAAATTGGGAGGAAAACTCCCAAACCAAAAAAAAATAAACTGAAAACTTTCCTTGGGAAAAGGGTCCAGCTTACCACCCCCTGATAACAGAACTTCTAACACAGAAAATTTAAAAAAAGGACAAACCTTTAACCCCAAAAATAAAAAAAAAAGGGGGGAAAAAAACCAAAATTTTTCCAGAAATTGGGAAAAATGGAAAAAAATAAAAACCCCAAAAGCTAAATTTCTCCAAAACCACCCCTTTTGGGGGGCCCAAGCTTAACCCTGATAAGCAAACTTCCTAAACAGAAAGGGGGGGCCAGAACACAAGCTTTAACAGCAAATTGAGGATGAATTAAATCAATAAAAAATATTTTGGGGAAAAGGGAGATGGAAAACCCCCTAAATAAACTAAAATTTTTGGGGGAAAAAACCCCCCGGGGGAAAGGGTACCAAAACTTAAACCCCCCCCGTAAAGGGAAAGGGTTTAAAAGAAATTTGGGCCCAAGCTTTTTAAAAATTGAAAAGAAAAACCGAAAGGGTAATGGGGGGAAAAAACCCGGGGGTTTTTAAAACCGAAAAAAAGAAAAAAACTGAAACCCAAAAAAAAATTTTAACTCCCTTTTTGGGGAGAATACCTGATGCTTTAAAAACAAAAAAGGGCCCCCCAAAAAAGGTTAAAGTTAAAATTCCGGAAAAAATCTTCCCGGACCAACACGGGAGGGAAAAACAAAACCCTTTTAAAAAAAAATTTAAAAGTAAATTTTAAAAAAAAAAAATTTTTGGGGAAAAACCCCCTTTTGGGTAGAAATTTTTTGGTTCCCCTTTAAAAATAAAGGGCCCCCACAAATTTGGGGTTTTTCCCAAAGTTGGAAAGAAACTGTACCGGATTAAATTTAGGGAAAAAACAAATTTTCCAGAAAATAGAAAGTGAAAAAATCCCCAAAAGCCAAAACTACAAAGGGGGAAAAATTTTGGAAAGATTGCTTAAATACTGTAAGGGGCCCCAACCAAAAAATTTCAGAAATTTTAAAAAAATACACAATTTTCCAACCCCGTTACAAAAACAGGAAAAAATTAAATTATTTTTTTAAAAAAAAAGGAAAAAAGGGAAAAAAATAAAAACAGATAATGGAAAAATAAATACACAAAAAAGCAATTAAATTAACAATGATAAAAAAAATAAAATAAATTAGAAGGAAAACAAGCAGAATAAGGAAAAAAAAGGATCCCCAAAAACCTCTTACAGTGGCTGAAATAATATATTATATATTAAAAAATAATTTAAAAAAATAAAAAAACAAGCAATTAAAGCACATTTTAAAAAGGGAAAGGGGGGTGAAAAAGAATAATAAAATTAAAAATAAAAAAAAAAAAACAAAAAAGGATAAAAACCCAAAAAAAAAAATAAAAAGAGAGCCCCAATTGATTTTACAAAAACCAAAAAAAAAAATTTAAAAGCAAAGAAGGGTTTAAATTATAAAATTCCAGGGGAGGTTTGGGCCAAAATATTTAAGCAGGAAAACCAAAAAAAATTATATGGAAACAATAAGAATTCAAAAAGAAATAAAAAGATTTTAAACCCCCAAGTTTTTAAAAAAAAAATAAAAAAATTTTAAAAGAAAAAAAAAAATTTTTATATGATTTAAATCCCGCTTAAATTAAAAAATTGTATTTTAAAAGGCCCAAAAAAATTAGGGGAAAAAATAAAAAAATAAAAAATAAAAAAAAAAAGACTAATTTAAACAGTAAAAAAAATTTCCCCCAAGGGGTAATAAAATTTTTTTATTTTATAATACAAAAATAATTTATAAAAAAAAAAAAAAAAAAAAAAAAATTTAAAGGAAAAAAAAAAATTAAAGATAAAAAAAAAAAAAGGAAAAAAAAAAAAAAATAAAAAAAAAAAGGGAAAGAAAAAAAAGGGGAAAAAAAGGAAGAAAAAAAAAAAAAGAGAAAAACCCAAAAAGAAAAAAAAAAGGGAGAAAAAAAAAAAGGGGGGTTTTTTTGGGGAAAAAAAAAAAAAAAAAAAAAAAAGGGGGGAAAAAAAAAAAATTTTGGGGAAAAAAAAAAAAAAAAAAAATTTTTCAAACTGAAAAAAAAAAAAAAAAAAAAAAAAAAAAAAAATAAAAAAAAGGGGGGAAAAAAATTAAATTTTTAAAAAAAAAAATTTTAATAAATAATAAAAAAAAAAAAAAAATAAATTTTTTTTAAAAATTTTAAATAAAATATAAAAATTTTAAAATTTTGGGGAAAAATTTTTATAATTTTTTTTTTTTAAATTTTTTTATAAAATATTTTTTTAATAGTGGGAAATTTTTAAAAATATTTTAAATTAATAAAAAATTTTTTTTTTTTTTAATTTATTAAAATTTTTTTTATTTTTTTTTTTTTTTTTTATTAAAATTTTTTTAATTTATTAAAAATTAAAAAATATTTTAAAATTTAAAATTTTTTTTTTTAAAAATTTTGAAATTTAAATTTTTTTTTTGTTTTATTATTTTTTAAAAAAAAAATTAAAAATTAAATTATATTTTAAAATTTAAAAAAATTTTTTTTAATTTTAATTTTTGAGTTTTTAAAAAATTTTTGGGGGGTTTTTTAATTTTTTTAAATTTTTTTTTTTTTTCGAGGAAAAAAAAAAAAAGAAATTTTTTTTTGTTTTTTTTTAAAATTTTTAAATTCGATTTGTTTTTTTGTTTTTTTTTTTAAAAAATTTTTTTAGAAAAAAATTTTTTGTTTTAAATTTGGGGGTTGGGTTTTCCCTAAATTTAAAAATTTTTAATATTTTTTTTTGAAAATTTTGTTTTATTTTTTAAAAAAAAAAAAAAAATTTTTTTGTTTAAAAAATTTTAAAAATTTTTAAATTTTTGGTTTTTTTGTTTTTAAATTTTTTAAAGGAATTTTTTTAAAATGTTTGGGGTTTTTTTTTTTGTAAATTTTGAAAATTTTTTTTTTTTAATTTTAAATTTTTATTTTTTAAAAAGGGGTTTTTTTATATTTTAAAAATTTTTGGGGGGTTTTTATAAAACTAAAAATTTTTATTTTTTTTTTTAAAAGGTACTTTTATTAAAAAAAATTTTTTTTTTTAAAAAAAAAAATTTAAATTTTTTGGGGTAAAATTTTTTTTCCCCGGGGGTGCCCAAAGGGGTGGTTTTTTTTAAAAAATTTTTGTTTTTTTTTTAAAAAAAAAAATTTTTTTCCTTTCCCCCAATAAACCAACCCAAAACAAAGGGGTTTTGGGGTTTTTTTTTCCCCTTAAAAAAAGGGTTTTTCCCCCAAGAAAACCCCCCCATTTAAAAAAAATACCCTTATAAATTTTGTTTTACCCAAAAACCTTTTTAACCCCTTTTCCTTTTTTAAATTTTTTAAGGTTATTTTTTTCAAAATTTTTTTTTTTTAAAAGGCTCCCAAAATTTTCAGCCCGTTTCATTTTTTCCCCTTTTCTTAAAAAAAAAAAAATTCCTTTTCCCCCCTTGTACCATTTTGGATCAAAGGGTTTTTTGGGGTTGTTTCCCCCGGGGGCCCCTTTTTAGGGCCCCCCCCCCCCCCCAAAAAAAAAATTTTTTAAAATTTAATTTTTCCCCTGGGGTCCAATTCGGCCCCGGTGCAGGGGGCCCCAAAAAATCCCCCGTAAAAATTTTTAAAAAAAAAAAGCTCCCACCAATTTTCTTTTTCCCCCCTAAAAGACAAAACCCCTTTTTTCAAAAAAAGAAAAAAAATTTTTTAGGGAAAAAGGGGTTTTTCCAAATTTTTTTCAAAACAAAAAAATTTGCCCCCCCGGGGAAACTTTTACGTTTGGGGCTGGTTAAACCCCTGGGCACCCGTAAAAAGTTTTTTTTCCCCCGTTTTGGGGGGCCAAAACCCCCCAAAAAACAAAGGGGTTAATTTTTTAAAACCCCCCTCCTTTTTTTAAAAACCCCCAAGGGAAAATTTTTTTTGGCCCAATTTTCCCTTTTAAAAACCCCATAAAGTGCGCCAACTCAAAGGAACCTCCCTTGGAAAAAAATTTTTCCTTTCCACCCCCTTTAGGCCTCCCCAAAAAGGGGGGGAAATTTTTAAAATTTTTAAAAATTTTAATCCAAATTAAATTCAAACCCCCCTTTCCCCCCCCAAGGGAAATTAAAATGGGCGAATAAAAAAACCCGGCGCCCCCCCCAAAATAACCCCAAAATTTTTGCCCCCCAAAACCCAACCCCGGAAACCCAACCAAAAAAACCCCCCAAAAACACAAAAAAAGCCAAAAAGTAAAAAAAAAAAACCAAAACCCTTTCAAAAATTAAAAACCCCCCCCCCGGCATGGAAAAACCCAATCCAATTAAACCCAAAAGGGGGTTTTTCTAGCAAACCCAAAATCGGTCAAAACAAAATCAAAAGCCCTCTCCCCCGGGGCAGCCCCCCTTTAAAATGGGGCCCCCCTAACCCCCCCTTTTAAAACCCAAAAAGGAACTTCCCCCCCCACCCCAACAAAAAAAGAAAACCCCCCTTTACCCAAAAAGTTTAAATTTTAAGCCCCCAAAACCAAGCCCCCCCAAAACCCCCAAAACCCCCCCTTTTTTTGGAACTCAAAAAAAAAAACAAAAAAAACCCCCAAGGGAATCCCCAAAAATTTTAAAATTAGGAAAATCTCCCCCCCCCCCAAAAAAAAGAAAACCCCAAACCCCCCAAAGTTTTTCCCTTTTAAAACCGGGGCCCCAAAAAGGGGGGTTTTCAAAAAAAAAAAACACTCCCTTTGCCAAAACCGGGTGTTTCCCCAAAACCCCCCAAAAAAAAGGGGCAAAACCCCCCAAAAACCCCCTTTTAACCAAAAAAATTTTTTTAAAAAAACCAAAAACCCCCCAAAAAAAAACCCACCCAAAAAATTTTTTTCTAAAAACCCGGGAAAATTCCCCCCAAAAAACCTTTTTCCCCCCCCCGGGAAAATTTAAATTAAAAACAAAAAAAACAAACCCCCCAAAAAAACCCAGTTCCCTTTTAAAGGGGAGACCTCCTTTTAACCCGGTTGACTTTTTAAAAAAACCCCTGGCCATTGATACAAAGCATCCTACAGCCTCCTGGACTTCAAGGGTTGACACAATCCCATAATCAAAATCTCCACAAAGAAACCCCTTTGTCCCGTGGGTTCAAACTTAAAAAGAACCCCCAAAAAAAAATCGCGGAGCAATTTAATAAAGAGACAATTGTCCCAGGGGCCCCGGGCCCCCCTTTTCGGCAATTTTAGAGAAAGCAAACATAGGGGTTTCACAAAGTTCCAGATGTGAAACGGCCTAGTATCCCAGTGGCACAAACCCCAAAAAAATCACGAAAAACAATTGCCATCCGGCCCAAATAAAAACCAAAAAATTTTCTCCCAAAAAAAAATACCCACAAAATTTTCCTGCACAACCCATGAGAGGGTAACAAGCCCAACCCAACAAAGGGCCTTCCTTTTCCCCCCCGGGTGGTTGAAAAAATTTTAGCAACCCACATAAGGGGTTACTCCAAACCAAAGGAACCCCCAACCTCCCCCCCCAGACCCCGTTTGGGCAAACCCCAGGTTTTCCTCACCCGGATTTTCCATAGGAAACCCCGTCCCCAAAGAGGAAAGGGTCTAAAATTTTTACGAGACTAAAGAAAAACAGCCATTAACATCCGCCTTAAGGGATCCTGCCTTTAAAAGGGTTCCAACAGGACTAGGCATGTACCCCAAAAAAACCCAAACCACGGAAAAGGGCTAAAGCTTAAACCCCCAAGATAAAAGGGAAGCTAAAGTTATAACCCTTTTCCCCCGTTTGGAAAAACCCTTTTTTGGGAGACCCTATATTTTTCCGAGAAAATTTTTGATAGGGAGTCAAACCCCAGGGTCCTCTGGCCTCTGGGGCAATAAACTAATTTAAAAAGGGGGTTTTGCACATGAAGAGGGAATACAAATTTTTTCGTACATTTTTTACCATTTTTTTCAAAGCCACACACATGGCTAGGAAAAATGCCCCAAAAATAAAGAAACCCGAAAAAAAATAACAAACCTTAAAAAAAAAAAACCCCCCTTAAACCCAAAAACAAAAAAAAGGAAAAAAAAGGGAAAACCCAAAAAAACAACCCCCAAAAAATTGACCCAATTTAAAAAACCCGATTTGGAAATAAAAGGGAAAACCCAAAAACCCCAAAAAGGGGAAAAAAAAAAAGGGTGAGCAAAAAACTTACCCAGTGAGCCCCCAAAAAAAAGGGAAAAGCAAACAAAGGGGGGGTTTTAAAAAAATTTTTTAAAAAAAAATTGAAAAAAAAGGGTTTTTTTTTTTTTGAAAAAAAAAAGGTTTGTAAAAAAATTTTATAAAAAAAGAAAATTTTAAAGGGGAAAAATTTTAATAGAAAAAATAATTTTATTTTAAAGGGGGGAAAAGGGAAAAAAAAAAAAAAAAAAAAAAAATTTTGGGGGTTTTTGGGAAGTTAAAGAAAATTTTAATTTTTTTTGGGGGGTTTTTTTTTTTTTTTTTTTTATAATTTTTAAAAAAAGGGTTTATAAATTTTTTTAAAAAAAAATATTTTTTTTTAAAAAAATTTTTTTTTAAAATTTAAAAAAAAAAATTTAAAAAATTTTTTTTTTTAAAAAAATAAGAAAAAAAAAAATTTTTTGGGGGAAAAATTTTATGAAAAAATTTTTTAAAAAAAAGGGGGGAAAAAGGGGGGGGGGTTTTTAAAAAAAAATTTTTAAAAAAAATAAAGGAAAAATAAAAAAAAAAAAAGGGGAAAAAGAAAAAGTAAAAAAATTTTTAAAAAAGGAAAAAAAAACCCATGGCAAAAATTTTTAATTTTTTCAAAATTTAAAAACAAAAAACCAAAAAAAAATTTAAAAAAATAAAAGAAAGGGACACAAAAAGACCCTTTTTTTTTTAAAACCCTTATAAAAATCATGATCCCAAAAAAACGATGAAAAAATTTTAAAAAACCTTTTGCCAAAATAAAAAAAACCCAAAAAAAAAACAAAAACCCAAATTTTTTTTTTTCCCCCTTTTAAAACCCCCCCAAAAAAAGAAAGAAAACAAAATATTTTCCCAAAAAAAAAAAAAAAAAAAAAAAAAAAAAAAAATTAAATTTTCAAAAATTTCATTTAAAAAAAAAAGGGGTAAAAAAAAAAAAAAGAAAGGAAAAAAAAATTTAAAAAAAAAAAAAATTTTTTAGAAAATTTTAAAAAAAAAAGGGAAAAAAGAATTTAAATTTTTGGGAAATTTTTTTAAAAAAAATAAAAAAATTTTTGGGGAAATTTTAAAAGTAAAAAAGGGGTTTTAACAAGGGAAAAAAAAGAAATTTAATTAAAATTTTTTTAAAAAAAAATATTTTTAGAAAAATTTTAAAAAAATTTAAATTAAAAAAATTTAAAAAAAATTTTTAAAAAGTTTTTTTTTTAAAAAAATGTGAAAAAAAACCCCCTTTTTTCATGAGGGGAGGGAAATAAAGTTTTTGAAGGGTTTAAAATAAAATAATTTTTTTAAAAAAAGGGGAATATAAAAGGAAAAAAGTTTAAAATTTTTTGATTTTTTTAAATCAAAAAAGGTTTTTTTTAAAAGAAAGGTAAAAAATTTTGATAAGAAAAGTTTTAAAAAAAAAAAATTAAGGGTTTTTTTAATGTTTTTTTAAAGAAAGGGTTTTAAAAAAATTTTTTTTAAAAATTTTAAAAAAAAATTTTTTTTTTAAATTTAAAATTTTTTTTTAAAAAAAAAATTTTTGGGTTAAAAAAAAAAAAAAATTGGGTAAAATTAAAAAAAATTTAAAAATTTTGGGAAAATTTTTGGTTGAAATTTTTAAAAGGAAAATTTTTTATTTAAAATTTTTAAAAAATTTTTTTTTAAAGGGAAATTTTAAAATTTTTTGAAAAGGAATTTAAATTAAATTTTTTTTAAATTTTTTAAAAAAATAAGGGTTAAAAAATAAATTAAAGGGTTTTAAAATTTTAAAATTTTTTTAAAATTTTTCATTTTTTTTTAAAAAATTTATATGGAATTTTTAAAAAAATTTATTTAAAAGGGGGTTTTAGGTAATGGGAGATAATGTAGCATTTAAGGATGGGTATTGATTATAGCAGGAGACTGGAATGTACGTAATACAAAATGTGAATCAAGGGTCCATAGGTCAATGGGAAATTCTAGGGAGTACAAATATTTGGTAAAATACATGAAACTATTTGGTCACTCTGAGATGGTAAAAACTGTAGGTAGTAGAGTGGAATATACATCTTACTTGGACAAGAATGCAGACTGGAATGGGATGAATTGATGTTACATGCAGGCAGAAAATATGAAGCCTTGACATTTTCCTGCATATCTCCTTAAGAACCATAGATTTTCAGAGGGATTTGACCAAAACCTTTACGAGAGTCTAGTTCTACCACATATTGAGTAAGGGCTTCAGAGAGAACACTTGGAAGACTTGTAAAAAACGAATAAAGGGACTGTTGATACAAAAAGTAGGGAACATGTTGAGTACAAGTCATAATGCATATCTAGATGCAAAACAAAAGGTAAAAGTCCTGCAGAATAACACAAAAAGGGATGAAACAGATGCTAGGCAGAAGTAGTTAATGGAAGGCTAAAAAGAAAGCAATACTAGCTATCTTAAGTACTTTTAGGACAATTACTCTGAGGCAAATATTTTTTGAAACAAGTAACATAATGGTAAAGTTATTTGGCCAAAAAGCCAAGGCAGCAAAAATTAGAATGATTGAGCTCAATAATAATATATCAGACTACAAGAAGAAGGGAAACAGACCTCAGGAAAATACTAGAAATATTGGCATCCTACTCTGCTACTCTGTATAAACCTGATACAGACACAGCAAATGAGAGAGCAACAACAGAATATTACTTAGTCTATGCCAAGGTTAGAATATTTTGAAGGAGAGATGTTGACAGCTGCTATAAAAGTAGTGGTAATAAAGGAAGCAGTTAAGGCAGTAAAGATTATGAAAACTCCAGTGCTGGATGGGATCCCTTTTGAAACATGGAAACAGAAGATGGAGAAGGGCATCAAAATTTGGTGCAAACTGTTTAATAGTATCCTTTTTGTGGTAGTGGTAACAATTCCCAAAGAAGGGAGGGCTTGGACTGACCTGTGTTCTTACAGACCTATATCAATATTAAGATGTGATTGCAAGGTTTTTAGGACAATTTTGGTGAGAAGACTGGCTAGGATCTTTAAGAAAACTGTAGATCTCAAACAGTGTGGAGTCATAGAAGCGAGACAAACATTTGATAATTGAACTCTGATCATTCAAAAAAATGCAGTTAGGGAAAATAAACTATTGCAGCTAGTAAGCTCAGATGCTGGGAGAACATTTGATTGGATCAGGTGAAAGTTTTTGGAGGAGTGTTATGGGATCAGTGCTTTCTGGGGCCACGGATAAAAATGATTTTTAGGATATATAGAGTGTCTGTGGCCTTGGTAAGGTCTAATGGTATGATCTGATGTCTTTTCCATCTGAATTCAACCTGTGGGTTATCGGATCTGACTCAAATGTTATAGACATCCAAGACCGGCCACATACCACAGACTTCAACCCGTCGAGCTCCGACTCCACTACCTACAATCCCTCACTCCTCAGGACTACCTCAGGTCTCATTCACTGCCATTCCTGCATATCAGAGAAGGTGTATCCTTTGCTAGCGTTTACCTTAGTCTTGTTTGTAGGTCCTGTAACCACTTTATGTGTTTTTTGGTAGTAAATGTAGTGGCTGTAGTGTTGATAGTACTTTGTAGTTGTAGGTTAGGTTAGGTTTTAGGGTTAGGGTTAAGTTGCTAGCAGGTTTTTCCTGACAAGTTCTTATCTGTAGAGTTAATGTGTTAGGATGGGATTTTGTGCACATATATCTTTTTTCCCTTTTTTTTTTTTTTTTTTTTTTGCTGTTTGTAGGTTATGGCTGGATAAGGGGCACAAGCTCTCCTCTCCTCTCGGAGGACACACAGCTGATGCATGTATTGTTTAGGGGTTGCCCATCTGGATTCCCCTTGCTCTGTCTCTCTCTCTCTCTCTCTCTCTCTCCGTTAGTTTCAGCACCTATGCCATTAATGAGAGGAGTAACAAGCTGGATCTATTTGAACTCCTCCAGCAAGGGGGAGAAATCTGATTGGGGTCACAGGAGCTCCTAGGACCCCAAAGCAGCTAAGAGAGACCAAAAGCATTCAGCTGCCTCTCCTTCTTCTTATGGTCTATTGAGTCCAAAGGTCCCAAGACCCTTGGCTTCCTGATGGATTCAGCCCCAGTATCAGCTCCAACTCCCAACTCCTCTGAACTGATCACCTTTGGCACCAATTGCAGCGAAGTGCTCTGTCTCCTCCTATCAGTGCTCCTAGCCCCTTCCAATCTTAGAGTGCTCTTCAGGTATGATGTTTTCCCTTTTCTCCCTGTCTACCCACAATTGTCCTCGCTGGAGACATCTCCATCTCCACACCAGATCCAAGCTTCCCCAGTTTGAATCCAGTCGTAGAAGTCCCCATGCAGCAAGCGAGTCTCCAAGCCTCCATCATCTTTGTCATCCCAGTTGATCAGAGGTTTAGGACCCTTGGAGTTCGAACAGTTCATGCAGACCTTTTTACAGGTGCAGATGTGATTAGGACTCATCCCTTCAGGTTTGGGCCCTCTAGCCAAACTTCAGCTACATTACACTGTTTTTTTTTCTCAGGCGTGTTGGTTCTGAGGTCATCTGAGCCAATTGCCTTTCCTCCCTTAGGGCCAGATCCAACAGATTGGGCAGTTTTGAAACTAACCCCTAGCACTTGTGTAGAACTCATTGTAAGCACTAAATAAGCTACAAATTACTACAGCACTCAACTTTCCTCACTTGTCTAGAGGAAAACAGTTGTTAGTACTTAATAAATAAGCACCTATCCAGGCATGTGTAAGGGTCAGCTCCCGGTGTTTTCTCCTGTCTACCTGATGAATCTGGGCATCTTGGGGCAATGCAGCAATTACATGTACACAGACAACCCTCTCCTCCTACCAGCCAACACTACAACCTGTGAGAGATGCACTTATATAGCCAAACTGGAAGCAAAGCTCTCTTCACGCAAGACTGGACTAGACAGTCAAGAGGAGAAGGTAAACACTTGCACCACACCACACTCATCACATAGTCCCTCAAAACCTACACCATCAAAACACACACATAGAAACACAAAGCACACACCTACATTCACAGAGGCTCTCATTAAAAATCTACCCAAGCAACAGGGACCTCCAAAGCAGAAACGCAAGCAACCTCCACCCCCCCAACACAACCCAAATGACACATAGTCCACAGACTCAGTGTGCCACTCAACCACAGCCTATAAGGCATAGCAACGTACCCAATACTCTAGTCATAGGTGACTCTATAGTCAGGCACACTGATGTTCCACTCACCAGGCTAAACAAAGAGAAAGTTACTGTCAGCTGCCTGTCAGGTGCCATGATCCGCCACATGACGCACGCACTCAGGTCACTCCACAACAAGTACAAATATGACTCTGTCATTGTCCATGTTGGTGTGAATGACCTGAGACGTACCTCCCTGGACTACATGAAAAGAGATATGGAGGAGCTCTCCGATCTTGTAGCCCAAGCAGGTATGACTCTAGCCCTGAATAACATCCTGCCATCACCAAGAATGATACCACAGTACAAGGACAAAATGATTGACTTCAACAATTGGTTAAGCCTCTTGTGTTATTCTAAGGGGATCCAGTATCTGTCTGCCTGGGATGACATGATCGACAAACCGCGATGCTTTGCTAGAGATGGCCTGCACCTGTCACCCTTAGGATTCCGGATACTGGCTAAGGCTCTTGCCACCCCTATAGTGCCTTTTTTAGGCACTGTTCAAATGACAAATTCACCACCATAACAGGTACAAGCAAGCAAAATCTGAGGGTAATGCTACTTAATGCTAGAAGTCTAAACCTCGAAATGCACTCACTCGAGGCACTCCTTAAAATGGAGAACATCGACGTCTGTGCAGTGACAGAGACCTGGTTCAAGGCTCCAGAGAACACCCCTGCATTACCAGGCACACCTTTCGGTCACCTAATCTGGACACTAAAGGCAGAGTCATGTCCATATTCATTAAGGATATCCACACCTCCAGGCTAGTTGCTCAGCGTAATGCATCCGAGATTATCCAAGTGCAACCATGCCCCAGGATTCCCACTCTTCATTTCTTGATACACTGGAAAATATTAGGGTGCAACCTAACACACTAATAATGGACGATTTCTACTACCCCACCATTAACTGGGAAAACTACTCATGTGCCAACTCTTGTGCTCAACATTTTCTGGACTTCATAAATTCCAACGCCTTGGATCAGCTTATCCACACCCCCACCAGGGGCAGCAATGTCCTAGACCAGGTCATCCCCAACATGGGGAACCAGTGTTCCACACCAGAGGTCAATTCCTCATTGGTCAGATCTGACCACAAGCTAATCACCCTAGACATCCACATCCCACCCCCACCCTCCATTAGGGAAACCACCGTAAAAAAATTCTCCAAAGCCAACTTCATGCTTCTTAAGACAGAAGTGGCAAACTTCACGACACCCATGCTGACAGACAATAGAGGTACGACTGCTGAATCCTATACAAATGCACTTTATAAGCACTTACATGAGTGCATGGATTGTGCAATCAATAACAGAACCAAGATGCTATCCTCCAGAAAAAGGAAGCCAATCTGGTGGTCCCCTGCCATAAAGAAACTCTAGAACAGAAGAAAGAAACTGTTGCAAAAAAGAGTAAAATCCCATGATTGGAGGAAGTCCGTGGTTAGCCTCAGTAAGAAGCTGAAATCCCTCATAAAATCCTCCAAAGCTAGTTACGAAACCAAAATCGCCACTGATTCTAAAGACAGCCACAAAGCATTCTATAGCGATGTCAAGAATCTCAGTGGCAACACTCAGATCTGCTCTGAGTTACAGCACACTGGCACTAAATATGCAGAACCACCTGATATTGCCAACATCCTGGCAGATAGGTTCAGTGCTAACTTTACCCCTCTCTCACCCCCTAAAGAGCCCATCTCTATACCGGAAGACTGCAAAGTTCCTGTAATCACGGTTGCACAGGTAAAAAACACACTCTCCAAAGCCAAGAACACAGCATCCATGGGACCTGACAACATCCCAGGCTACGTTCTACATGAACTACAGAACGAACTGGCACCCCACCTAAGTACCATGTTCAGTCATAGCCCCACTTCAGACTTTTTGCCCACTGAATAGTGCACAGCAACGGTTATCCTACTCCACAAAGGGGGAGCCACCATGGACCCCAGGAACTACCGCTGCATTAGCCTGACGAGCCTAGTCTGCAAGGCTATGGAACGTATCATCATGGAACTTATAAACAATGACATTGGTAATCTCTAAACTCTGTACCCTACCCAGTTTGGGTTTGTAAAAGGCAGATCATGTCTCCTAACCCTGATAGACTTCTTTGAAGTGGTCACCAAAGCCGTAGATGAGGGTAAGGTGGTCCACACAGCCTGTCTAGATCTCGCTAAGGCTATCGACACCATCCCCCACTCTGGAATTATAGGTCCTCTCCTGTTTTGTATCTACTTCTCTGAAGTACAAGCTAACACAGAAGGTATTTGGCTAACAAAGTTGGCAGATGACTGCAAACTAGGAGCCATAATCAAAACTCCTAATGATGTGGACATCCTACAAAAGGGCCTCACTGAGACAGATGCCTGGTGTCAAAGCCATGGCCTCAAGCTCAATGCCAAAAAGTGCATTGTCATCCCTTTTGATAAAAACTTTGTACCCATGAACTACCACATAGGCGGTAGTCTACTTAACACCGAAAGTGTGAAAAGAGACCTTGGGACACAGGTGGACAGTAGTCTCTCCTTTGATAATCACATCACCACAGTAATCATGAAATCCTTCTATGTGGCACACCTCATCACAAAAGGTTTCTCATCCAGGAAAAAAGAGGTCATTGTTCCCCTCTACTCGTTACTCATTAGACCCATTATAGAGTACAATGCCCCTTTTTGTATGCACCTCTCAAAACATCTACAACAACTGGAAAGGCCGCAGAAATACCTCACAAAGAGGATTACTGGCCTCAAACAGATGCCCTATGCAGACTGTCTCAAAAAACTCCAGCTTTACTCTGTTACATATCGCCTACTCAGAGGTGATCTCTGCCTAACATACAAAACTATGTCAAACCCAGAGCTGTTGGACATGCTCCCCTTAAAGAAATCCCAATCCCTCCGAGCTACATGCTCTAGGGACCTAACCTTGTCACCACAATAAACAGACCATGCTGGAGGGATAGATTCCTGTCCCAGAGACTTCCCATACTCTAGAACAAACTACCTATCTATATCAAACAAAGCTCCTCATTAGCACTCTTCAAGAAAAATCTTGATTGGACGGGAGATAGGAAATTCACCCCGGGGATCACTTCTGTGGCTCTGCTTGACAGGGGCACAGGAAAATAATTTTCTTGGGTGGCAAAAGCCAGGGTACCGTTTGGCTAGGCTTATATAGGCCCTAGGGCCAATAGCCTAGTACCTACCTATGAACCTATTTGTTTCCTTGACTACTGCCATGTTACAGTTGCATGGACTCTGGAGCTGAGATATCAAGGCAGTGGTGTCTGGGTCATGTTCGATCCCTGTTTCAAGTTCGTCCATTCCACTCGGGGCCTCTGAACTGGATAGTTCAGCTCCAGTCTTGCCGTTGGGGTAGGCTGTAATGGCTGCTGGGTCTGGTTCATCCTCAGGGTCTTCGAATCCTAAGTCTGCCAGTTCGCCGTGGCCTGCTTCAGCTTCTGCCTTTGATGATGTGGAAAGGATGTTCTCCCATGTGGAGAAGGAGTGGTCAGGTTCCCTGTGTGTCCCCCCCCCCCTTTGATGTCTGTGCCTGTGGACATGCTTCAACATGTAACGGGACAGCTCAGCCTGGATGGTCTTCAGTCTGCCCTTCCTTTACAGCCCCAGCACTCTGACATTTCCCACTGGATTCTCCAAGGTGGCAGGCTGTGAAAGGGGAAGCACCAGGACTCTCCTAAATAGTCCCACACTGAGGATGCTGACCTCAAGAAAGGAGGGGGTCCCTAAAATCTCCCATGAGAACATAGTCTTTTGGATCTGCTTTGCCAGTGTAGGGGATGGATTACCAAAGCTTAATCTCTGGAGGAGTCTGTATTTCCGGAGGCTTTTGGGCTGGGGCCATTCACAACCTGGGGGGTTCCCCCTCCAGATGCTGTTATTGACCTAGTTTTCTGAAGGGAGTGAAAGGAGCCTGATACAGTAGAACCAATCCCTAAGAAGTTAGGCAAGATTCTCACAGCCCCCCCAAGGGTTGGGAGGGTGGCCTAATGGTTAAGGTGTTTGCCTTACAAATACAAGGTGCAGGGTTTGAGTCTCACAAGGGATAATTGGCTAGGCTTAAAATGGCTCGCAAGGGCAGTTAGCTTAGTACTAATCTGTGAACTTATGAACTTAAGAACCAGCTGTGGATGCTGTGGTGGTGGCAGTAGCCAGTAAAAATAATATCTCAATTCCTTGGTTCATGTACCAAATAGTGAATAATAGGCTTGGACCAATTTGGGAAGCTGTCTTATGCCTCAGCCATTTTTACATTGAGGTCTTTGAACTATCTTGTTCTCTTGACCACACTTTGGAGTGTATTGTGTCAGAAGTGTCAAAGGTAATTTTTGCTCAGTAGACTGTGGAGTCAGAAATCTTTGGAGAGTCAGATATCTACTTAGCAATCTGTTGCTAATGTGCAAATGCATCTGCTGCCTATTGTAGCTGATGGCACATCCCGATCCACTTGTGCTAGCATTGTCATGCATTGCCACACTTGGATGAGGCTGTGTAATTTTTCAGACAGTTTCAAGGCATCCTATGTTAACACTTTGGTGACTTTTCTCTTTTTGGGCCCAGATGTAAGGCGACCTTGACCAGAAGTGAGCAGGAGGAGGAGAAGTCTGCATTTTGCTACCCCCTCGATGGATCTTCTCTCAGAATCACAAGGGGGAAATGTCTATTTTTTTAGGAAAGCACAGCATTCATTCCTGAATGCTCCTTCTGAAGGTTCCCCCATGGTAGAGGGGATAAGCACAATGGATGCATCCCTGCAGCAGTGGTTGTCTGCAGAATCTCATTTCATAAGGCTTTCTCCAGGAGGCACTTTCTGAGGCACAGAAGGGTTGCCCAACTGTCTAACTGTGGAGGCAGTTGGGGGTTGCTTGGCTCTTCGCCCAAAAGCTTGCAAGGCCATCACTTCAGATTCTTGGGAGTTCAAAGTCGTATCCAGAGGCTGTACAATTCCCATATTGGATGTCCAAATTTAAATTGCAAACATCTCCCAGACTTACCACCCCATCAGAAAATGGATGTGTTCATAGAAGTTTAAACATTGTTATAAAATTGAATCATCTAAGAGTTCCCACCAAACCAACATGGATCAAGGGTCTATTCAAGGATTTTTTTTGTTCCAAAAAAGAACAAGGACCTCATTCCAGTTTTAGATTTGAGCAAGTTGAACCACTTCATCAAGCAGACCATGTTCTGGATCGTCGTGGTGCAGTGCATTCTACCTTCCATGAGGAAGGACAACTGGATGTACTTGATTGCCTCAGGGGTGCCTACCATCATATCAAGAGTGCAAGATGATCCAGGAGGTTTCTGTGCTTTCATTTGGGAAACCGTCATTATCAGCTCCAGGTGTTGCTCTCACCACTGCCAACCCTTCCACCAGGTGTTTGCTATTGATGTGGCAGTTGTGGCAGCCTGCCTCAGGCTTCAGGGGTTTCAGGTCTTTCCCCTACCTGGACAATTGGCTCCTGAGCACTCCCACAAGGCCATCATTAATTAGAGCTAGGGACACCTTAGTCCAGATGTGCAGCTCCTTGGGAATCACAGGCATCCACCAAAAATCCAGCCCTCTTCCAGTGTAGTCAATATAGTTTATAGGTTGCCACTTGGACACAGTTTCTCATATTACAAGACTTCCCATCTTCAGAGTGTTGGACCAGTGCAGTCTTGCTCTTTCATTACTCTGATGCCAAAAACTTCTGTCATATCTTGTTCTCAAGCTGTTAGGACACATGTTGGCCCCCATTTGCTTTGTTACCGTTTCAAGGTACTGCATGAAGGTTCTGCAGTTGACATTCATGGTGCAATGGTCTTATCTGACACATCTGATGGAGTTCCCCATTATATTGACAGAGACATGTCGGAATCAAATCAGGTGGTTGACGTCTTCCTTGGTATCCACTGGTGGATCATTTGTTATCCCCCTTCTCTGGGCATGGTCACAACAGTTGCCTCTCTTCTGGTGTGGGGGGTGTGTGTTTCGAAGGGAGGACTATGCAATGGATCTGGTTCAATTCCAAGGCCAGTCTTCACATCTGTGTCTTGGGAGATGTGGACTGTCCTCCTTGTTGCATACTTTTCAGGATGTTTTCCTCAAGGGTGTGATGCCATTTGGCAACAGCATGTGTGTGGAACAGAATCCATGAGACTTTGGCAGTAGCCAGTTTTGTGTCAGTGGTTTCTGGTTGCAATGCACATCCCGGGATTTACTTCATCTTCATAGGTTTATAGGTATATACTAGGCTAAAAACCACTAGGTCCCTTAGAAACCTAGCCGTGAGACCCAAATGTGACCCACAAATTTGATGTGTAGGGGGTGATTTACTGACTGCCTGTGTCCATCAAAGATTTAGAAGTCAGACCAGGGGTGAATTTGCGGTTACCCATCCATTGGTCCAAGTTGCACTTAAATAGGGATAAGGAGGAATTCTGCTTCACATGGATGGGGAAGCCTGTTCCAGAGAATGGGAATTCTGTGAGAAACTTATCTGTCACTCCAACATGTCTTGTATATGTTGCAAGCAAGCAAAATTTAGGTCTTTTAATCTAGTAGTTCTGATGCTGTTTGTTTTGTGGATGCGCAAAAGATTCATCAAAGCAGGGTCCACAGATGCCTTGTATGCCAGGCGAGGATCACCTCTCCAAAGTCTGTATGGTACTATGCAAAGAGACAGGGCTATGAGGCAATCAGGCTAGGTCATTGTGTTTACTCCTTGTATTCTTTTTGTAAGCAATGTCTATGAATGTTCGGTTGCAGCATGTGTCTGGTCAGGTACATACAGAAGGGGGTATTATAATCTATGATGAGCCTGATGCCCCAAAAAAGCCTGCTACTAGTAAATCAGATATTAGCAAATGAAAAATTATTTCTAGTTGGTACCAGCAGCATAACTAGCATCTATTCAGGGATAGTTCTCTGATTTTAGAGTGTGTGTGTGAATTACTCTCCTGTGGCCTTTCTTACTCCTCTATTAAGGTTCATTTATCAGCCATTTTAGCATGTCTGCCCTTGGATTCTTTTCTTTCAATGCAGTCTCATGTCAAAATGTTCTTGAAAAAGTTTTTGCATAAAAAGCCTCCCAGAAAACCGGTGACCCCTCCTTAGGATCTTAATTTTATGTTAGAGAAGCCAACACTTGCTCCATTTGAACTAGCTAATCTGGCTGACTTGAGGTTTTTATCGTGGAAAACAGTTTAACTGATTGCTGTGACCTTTGCAAGAAGGGTGTCCGAGTAGCAAGCTTCTATGGACAGGGAGAGTTTTTTTGAGAACTGATCTTTTTTTAATCCTAAAGTGCTAACCGACTTTACTTTGTCAAATTATCCATCTCCCTATTTTCTTTCCTGAACTTAAAAATGAGGGAGAAAGGATACTCCATACATTGAATGTCCACAGACAACTCGGATACTATGCTGACAAGACTAAATCTTTCAGATCTTTGAATGAGTTGTTTATTTCTTGTGAAGGTAAAAAGAAGAGACAATCTGTGTCAAAACAAAGTATTTCCAAATGGTTGTCTAACGATATAACAAAACTATTCCAGGCAGTGTCAAGACCCACTCTACCAGGGCCTTGGTTTCATCTATGGCTATTTGGAAAGGTTTGGATTCTAGTAGTGTTTAGAAGCTGCTACTTGGTCCTCTGTATGTACTTTTACAAAGTAGTGTAAGCTTGATTCCTTGTCTAAGACCATTCTCCAGGGGCACTAAGACGCTTCTTCTTCCACCTTTCAAATATAGTTGGCTATTGTAATCCACCCATATAGCTAATTGTATTGTGGTGGTGATCAATATAAAGAACATAGTATTGTTGTGTAAGTTTAACCTACAGTAACAATAGATGTTCTGTAGTCCTATCTTGCCTTCATTCTTACACTTGGGATCAGAGCCAAACCTCGGCTCTGACTCAGCCATTCTCTAGCTCCAAAACTTCAGGTTGGCTCGTGGCTATGAGGTTTCCCATGATGCACCACTAACATAACCCAGATCTCGTTTGCCGCTCGTTGAGCTCAGACTTGCTTTTTCTTGGCCATGGCCAAGTCATAACTTTGAATACTTTTTTGCTAGTTAATTGTTGACTAAAAATAATTATAGTCTATAATTTACTGTGTTAACACATTCCGTGTCTGTTTTAGACAATTTGCTGCATTGTTTTCTGTGTTTACTGTTTGTACTTTGATTGGCCTTCCTTCCGTTGGCCTTCTTGTATCCCTGCATCGCTGTGCTGATTGTTATTGTCATTGTTTCTATTTCCCTTTCACCTTGGGCTAGGCCCATTTAAGTTAGAGGACCTAGTCCTCTGTTCTGTTGTTTGTCTCTCTCTCCCTGGGCTAGGCCTGTTTAAGTTAGAGGACCTAGTCCTCAGGCTATCTCTTTCTTCTCCTCTTAGGGCTAGGCTCATTTAAGTCAGAGGGCTTAGTCCTCTGTCTGCCTGTTTGTCTTTGCTGTTGCCTATCTACTTGGCGGTAGTTCTTGTGCATTCTTATCTTAGTTGTTTCTTGCACTATGTCTAAGGATACTAAGGAGCACAAGCCTTCGGGCTTTAAAAATGTACAATATGTTCACAGAAAATGTCCTTAATGGATGGGCACAATCTGTGTGTGTACTGTTTGTGGGCTATTCACCTCCAAGAGTCTTGCTTGTTTTGTCATGCCTTTAGTCCCCATGTTCTTCAGGAGAGGAAGAACAAACTTATCTTGAAAGGACTTTTGAAGCATTCTTTTGAGGAGGAGTTGACTTCTTCATCCTCCAGCTCTAAATCTCCTTCCTCCAAAAAAGATGAAGCCAAATCAACCAAAAGGCGGTCTCCAACTCAATCTGTGTCATCAGAGCCACCAGACAAAATTGCCAAAATGACTACATCCTCGCCGACTCCACTAGTCTTGGTGCTGACAGAGGTTTTTGTTGTGAATCCATCAGTTTTGGCTCCAGGAGTTTCAGAGCTGATAACTGAGCCTGTGTCTTGCAGCCGGTCAGCTGAACTCTGACCGGTCTCCCAGACTCTTAGGTTGCCTATCTTTCAGCGATCTAGGTCCCCCGCTCTATCCTCCAGGTCCTCTAGGAGCCTTTCTGATGAGGACGTCGAGAGAGTGGTGCACAGACTGCTTCAGACTTCAGTGCTGGCAAATTTACCTTCGGCTGCGTCCCAGTCGGCTCCGGAGCCTAATGGGTCCTTACACCCTGTCGATGTTCTTCCTCTGAGCCACTCTGGGCCTTCGGAGCAAGAGATGTCGGTGCCTCGGGTTATGGAAATGTCGGTTCCAGCTACCTCAGTGGGTCTCTCAGTTCCAATATCTGCTCCAACCCTTTTGGTACCATCCATGAGGTCTAGGGTCCTCAGTTCTCCGGTCAGGCCCAAGGGGGATACTTGGAATCAAACTTCTTTGGTTCCGAGCCTACCTCACGGGTCTTCAGCTTGGGTGAGCTTCGACCTCACATCTGCCTCGGAGCCCATCTCCTCAGCGCCGAGGACTGCCTCTCCATCTTCCCGAGCGGGGGGCATCCTCGGAGCCAGGAGGATTGGCCTTTGAGGTGACGAGGAGTGTGCTGTCCATGTCTTCAGTTTCAACCACAGGTACCGGCACTCTTCCCCCTAAACCGCCAACTTCAGTCTCAGCTTCCTCTCTCTCCCAACACAGCAGAGACTTGCAGCCTCAGGAAACCTCCATGAGTGGTCCCCAGTCTTCCGAGGTCTCCCCAGAATACTCTTCTGATGAGCCACCTAGGAAGAAAACTTGTAAGAGGAAACATGTGGACTCCCCTGATGAGTCCATTACATCAGACACTGTCCTCGAAGAGTCAGAAGGGTCCCCGAAGTCGTCCTGTGATGATATCTCATTCGCAGATATCCTTGAGATCCTGAAACAGAGAGGCGGCTGGCCCACCACATCCTCTTCTGATGAGGAGTCAGTGTACCTGAAGGCTTTCGGGTCTCAACCCTCCGCCTCTTGGGTGTCTTCACCTTTTGACAAGCTACTGGATTTAGTAAGTCAAAAGGTGTGGGAATATCCTGATTCTGTGAAACCGGTTCCTAGAAGACCAAATACATTTTTATCAGCACCCCAGGACAAAGACTTTCTTGCTAAGGGCATTCCAGTAGATGCCATGGTGGTGGCACTTGCTGAAACTTCCTCCACTGTCCATCCACCGAACAAGGAGTCTCGGACGATGGATAGGTACGGGAAGCGTGTCTTTTCTTCAGTAGCTTTTACACTTAGATCGCTGAAGTACCTGTCTCACTTCACAAGACTCCAGAGAGATCTCCTAAAAGAACTGGGAGAGACTCTGCAAGGTAACATATCTGCAGTGGTATCTGAGAAGGTTAACGCACAGATGCCTACCTTAAATTCTATCATAAACTCCTCCATGAGGCTGATATCTTACGCAGCTGATGGAGCGAGTAGGGCAGCAGGTTCAGAAGTTTCTCTTAGAAGACACTCCTGGATGCACTTGTGTAACATTGCAGAGGCTTTTAAGTCTACATTTACCAACACTCCCTTTGATGGATCCTCATTGTTTAGAACCAAGGTAAAGGACACACTCACCAGGTGCGAACAGGAAGGAAAAATCCTGTCTGCTGTGGGAGTCTGTTTTTACGTTCCTTCTAGTCCCTATCCCAAAGGGTAGAAGGACAGTAAAATTGTGGTTCAAGAAGTCACAGAGGTTTTTTTCAGGGCACACAGGGTGATTCCTTCTCCAGAGGAAGAGGAAATAATGGTAGATGCTGTCCTAGAGGCAGGGGAGGCTCGCAGAACCAGGGAGACCGTGATTCCTTTCGTGGTCGTCCCTATCAGGCTCCTGAAAGGAGCCCCGACTGGGCATCTCTGGAGTCTGTCAGGGGTCGTATTTCTTTATACCCAGAAGCCTGGCACGATATCACTCAAGGCAAGTGGGTATTAAAGATAATCACCAGAGGTTACCATATTCCCTTCTTTTCTCCACCTCCTCGGATCAGACGAATACCAGATGTTCCACCCAATCACAGGGATTCTGCAACTCTAGAAATCCAAAAGTTGCTCGTAAAGAGAGTCATCCAACCCATCCCCGCAGACCAAGTAGGATTAGGGACTTACTCCAGATTCTTTTTGGTGCCAAAAAGGGCAGGGGACTTGAGTCCCATCTTGGATCTCAGCAAATTGAATGAATCTGTAGAGAAGTTCAAGTTTCGAATGGTCACCTTACAGTCGATACTCCCGTTGTTAGGGAAAGACATTTGGATGTGCTCCATAGACCTCCAAGATGCATACTACCATATCAAGATGGACAGAGCATCAAGGAGTTACTTATGCTTCCGACTGGAGGCCAGTCATTATCAGTTTCACACCCTGCCCTTTGGTCTCACCACAGCCCCCAAATGCATGGCAGTGGTAACGGCTCACTTGAGACGTCGGGGATTCCAAGTATTTCCGTACCTGGATGACTGGCTCCTGACTGCCACCACCAGGCATCTACTGTTACAGACCAGGGACACTACCATTTCAACTTGCTTGCAGTTAGGGATTACAGTAAATTGGCAAAAATCTGCATTATTGCCCTCTCAGCATGTGAATTTTATTGGCGCCAAAATAAACACTGTATCAATGAGGGCTTACCTTTCTTTAGAAAGAATTCAGAACTCAAGGAACAAATTTTGACCTTACTTCCTGTAAGGAAAGTGAAAGCAAAGATGGTGCTCAAGTTGTTAGGGATGTTGGCCTCTACAATAACATTAGTCCCATTACAGACTGCACATGACGGTTTTGCAATGGTTACTCTTTGCCCAGTGGTCACTGCAGTATCTACCTCTTTCTCACCCCATCCTGATAATAGATTTGTGCAAACAGGATCTTTGCTGGTGGACCCAGACCAGCAATCTAAACACAGGCAGACCGTTTGTTCCTCCCCCTCTGTTGCCACCATGACCACGGATGCCTCCCAGATAGGATGCGGGGGGCATTATCTAGGGAGAACAGTCCTACGCACGTGGCAGGAACATGAGGCTCATTTGCATATCAACGTCTTGGAGATGAGAGCAGTGCTTCTGACATTGCAAGCACTTCACAGCTTTCTCCCTCTAGGGACAATTGCGATCCACTCAGACAATATGTCGGTTGTGTGGTACATAAACAAACAAGGAGGGACCAAATCTTACCCCCTCTGCAGAGAAGCCCTTCAAGTGTGGGAGTGGGCAGTGTCTTCCCAATGCTTTCTGGTCGCAACGCACATTCTGGGGAAATCCAACGTGATAGCTGACAGGCTCAGCAGGGCTATTCTGATGCCACACGAGTGGTCTCTAACACATACATTGCATAATAAATTTTTCACAAATGGGGTCAGCCTTGCTGAGATTTATTTGCCACCCCTCTCAATGCCAAATGCAGCAGCTACTTCACCCTAATTCCCCTGGAAGGGGAGACACCCAGAGATGCACTCGTTCACGATTGGCCCTTGGGACTTATGCTTTTCCACCATTCCCCCTGATATCGAAGGTAATTCAGAAAGCAATATCCTTGGGAAGCAAAATGATCCTAATTGTTCCATACTGGCCTTGGCAGATTTGATTCCCATTCCTCAGACCTCATCTAATAGATGAACTGTGGACTGTGGACCCAGTGCCAGATTTGCTAATGCACATGTCAGGAGTGTTCCATCCGTCTCTCCACACCCTCAATTTGACAGCTTGGCTGCTCCAATTCCATCCCTAGTCAGGCTTCATGATTTTTCTCCTGAGGTTATTCACATTCTGACATCCTCTCACAAACCTTCTACCAGAAAGATTTATATCAGTAAATGGAAAAGATTCTTCTTTTGGGCCCATGAGAGAAACCTCGATCCTTACACAGCTCCCATTTCTGCCATTTTAGAGTTCCTTTCTCAGTTGTTCCATCAAGGTTCAGCAGCTGCCACTATTAAAGTTCAACTGGCAGCTGTTTCTACCTTTCATTTGGCAAATGACCCTAACCTTATGGCTCATAGACTGCACAGAGCTTTTCTTAAAGGGGCCACATTGTTAAGACCCCCAGTCATGGATCCAGTGGCACCATGGGCTTTGAATTTCGTACTCCATAGACTTACTTCAAGCCCTTTCAAACCTTCAGCAACTTGTGACCTTAAGTTCTTGTCATGGAAAACTATATTTTTAGTGGCTATCACATCTGCAAGGAGGGTCTCTGAACTGCAAGCTCTTTCAATTAAACACCCTTAGTTGGTGTTTCACAGAGATAGGGTCTCCTTACGGACAAACCCTTCCTTTGTTCGTAATGTTTTTTTTTCAGGCCAATATTAATCAGTCCATTGAATTACCTGTTTTCTTCCCTAATTTTTCTAACAAGGCAGAGTACAAATTTCACCAACTGGACATGCATAGACAATTGCGTTTTTATCTTGACAGAACTAAGAATTTCAGAAGGTCGGATCAATTGTTTGTTTCCTTTTCAGATACAAGGAAGGGCCTTCCAGTTTCTAAAGTCACATTGTCTCACTGGATTTGCAGCTGCATTTCCTTTGTCTATGTAGCCAGTGGCAAAGATCTACCCTTCAAGGTGAAAGCTCATTCTGCCAGGTCTGGGTCTACCTTGGTAGCTTTTCAGGCAAAAATTCCAATAGATAATATCTGTGCAGCAGCAACATGGGCTTCACCTCATACATTCATTACTCACTACAAATTGGATATGGCTTCCAGGAACAGGTCTTCCTTTGGTTCCACAGTACTCAGGAGCATTTTCCAATGAGCCACCCAAGATGAAGGTGCTTGGGACACTGTCCCAAGTGTAAAATGAAGGTGAGATACAGAACATAAAGAAGTTATGTACTTAACATAACATACAATGTTTGTAGTCCATCTTGTCCTTCATTCTTAAAAACCCTTCCTCCTTGAGGACCTGGGGGTAGAGTGACTACTGCATTATGGTTGTGTTGGGTCCTTTTGACATGGTTTGTTCTTTGTCTCTGTATGTTTCTCCTTGCAGCAAACAAGATCTGGGTTATGTTAGTGGTGCATCATGGGTTACCTGACAGCCATGAGCCAACCAGATGTTTTGGAGCTAGAGTTGGCCGAGTCGGAGCCGAGGTTTGGCTCCGATTCCAAGTGTAAGAATGAAGGGTGGGATGGACTACAAACATCGAACATTATGGTAAGTACATAACTTCTTTATGTTTGAATGATCATTGGTGCAGTAGCCGCTCCCTCTCTCCATCACTGTTGTTTTTAGTGTGTTTTTATGCCAGGGTGTGGATGTTTGATTTTTGTTGTTCCTAGCATTGTCCTTTCATGGCTCCACCTCCTCCTCTCTGCTGGCAGGAAAGCTGTGAAGGGCTTCACTCCCAAACTTGTCTTTTAGTCAGCTCAGCTCAAGCTACTTGACAGCTTGGGCACATGGAAAGTTCCCTGAAGCTTTGGAAGCCGGCCAGCCATTATATCCTTGGCATACCGTAACCCATATACCTAAGGTTACTGCAGCAGTGATCATTCAAACATCTGCTGTTATGGTAAGATCAGCTTACACAACAGTACTTTGCCCTAGGAATTAATACATTTTTTTCAAAATGTGAATATACAACTAAGAAAGGTAGTATCGTTTAGATCTACAGATGTTAATGATGAAGAAAGGGGATTTCTGCACATTTGCATTTGAATTGTACTTATTAGCTAGTATTTTACTGTTGCATTTACTGAAGTTCCTGCACAGTGAGCTCCCTTTTAGTGATTTTACAGTTAGAACAGCCAGGACTCCACTCTAGTAGACCCTTCTGAGCTTGTGAATCTAAAGTATGTTGTTGTTTTTTTTTTTTGGGGGGGGGGGCAAAAGATGTAATCTCTATGGGCAGAGAATGGGTTAATGGATTTGTAAAATGTTGCATAGAAAATGTGGCATGAGAAACATCTTTGATTAGAATGTCTGTTAATAAGAGATGACAGGGAGGAGGTAAAAAGTGAAAATCATGAAGACAGTGAAAGAGGAGGGCCATATAATCAGGAAGAAGTAGGCATTCTAGAAGAGTCAGAGAGGCAGGAAGATGAAAATGAAGGGCAAGGACAGGTACGGGAAAGAAGAATTTAACCAGTAAAGGTATTTAAAGCAAATAGATATTGAAAGTAGAAATGCAGTACTGGAGAAAGATGAAAGAGAAGAAGGCAAGCTTAACCGTTTCAGAGAAAGAAGGGACTCGATCAATAGAAGTTAGAGTAAAAGTAAGAAAAAAAATTAAGGGAAAGGGGAAACATGCAAAAAAGGGAATTGGCTAATGTTAAAGCAGTTCTATTTTGTGTTCAGAGTACAAAGAATGATGTCATGTACATGATATAATGCAAGTGGCATAAGGGGGCTGGCAGCAGAAATAAATTGTTTATTAAGTATAAGATTTGTGCTGAAAATAAAGAAGGATAACTGGTAAATTTATGAGAAGAGGAAGTTGTTTGGTCCTTTGTACAGGATATATTTGTGTCTGTTCTGAGATAACAGCACTCTTAAAAGGAGAACTTGTTGAAGTATTAGAAGCAGTGGTGGTGGTAGTAGGGAGGGTTAGTGATATGTGTTACAAGAATGAGGACTAAAGTTATATTGTTATTTTTATTATATGTATGTACAAGTGTAGTGGAAAGGAAGAAATTCCTTTAAGAGATCCAAATTAATGTAGTTATGTAAACATAAGTGCATTGTAGGATTTAAACTGTACCTTGACGAAGACATCAGAAACAAAGAGGGTGTTGAAGTAATGAGGAAAATAATGCAGTGTAGGTGTTAGAAGTCAGGGCAAGAAGGCATGCCTACTTATATTGGGGGAGGTTAAGAACTATTTTTTGTTTCAGAAAATATAGAACAAAAAAAAAGAAAAAAATGTAGAAGCTGAGTATTTGGATCACATGACAATGCGGTTGATTAATAGTGGGAGAAAATTAAGAGGTAATAAAGATGACAGGATAAATATTGAAATATGAGGAACATAAGATGACGTTATTTTGTGGAGGGTATAAAACAGTGAAGCCCTTATGTAAATCAGTAATGCAGTGGTGGGTAATATTTAAGAAGTAGTACCGGAAAATGTATTTACAGAGAGAGAGGAGCATCCAAGAAAATTACAGTGAGAGAATACTATGAGCATTAGAGAAGATGTGAAAGCATGAAGGAGGTAATATTAGTGACTAAGTATGTGAGAAGAATGCATGTAGAGGTTGGAAGTAGAAGTAAAACCAAGTGGAATGTTAAGAAAATTGGAAAGAGGCAAGTTTTTTTGGAAAACGTGAATCACGAGAAAATTTGAGAAAGTTTAATAGGAAATAAGAATAAATACAGCTCTAGAATGAATGGCTTAGGGTATGAATTTTATAAAGGGATGAGCGAGGAAGAAAGGAGTAGTTTTGTGGAGGATAATGATTGAATAATTACAGATTGTCAAAAGCAAAGAGATATGTCAAGGAATAATGAAATATTTCTCGAAGAAAGAATATAAGAGGAGGATGGAAAATTGGAGGTCAGTTATAATTGAGAATACTGATTATAATTTTTATGCACATTTTGCGAAGGGAATGCAAATGGTGATGGAGGATATCTTGTGTGAGGGAGTATATGGTACAAAGGAAATTTTTGTAATAGTAAAATTTTATTTGCAGTGTAAATACAGAGAAATAATAAGAAAAGCAAAATCTTGTGATGTAGCTAAAGCCTTTGATCATGTGTGTGTTATAAACAGCCACGAGCTATAATGAAAAATGATGGCATGGGGGAAAGGTGGCAAATTTGTTACCTGTATGTAAGAATACAAGAGTATGAGCATTGGTGAGTGGATGGTTGAATGAAACAATAAGGGTGAGAAAGGTTGTAAAAGAAGGGTGACCTTTAATTGGAGTAATTTTTATTATTAATGTGATAAGGAATTGTACACACATATTAGTGGGAGCAAAATAAGAAGTAGCAAAAGGAGTGAAAGTGCCGGTATTATTTGTATACAGAAGATTTAGTAAGCAGTAAGAGATTGGAAAGAAGCAATAGTGGAAGTAAAGCAACAAATGTTGGCAATAGGACTAGTGTTACATTCAGAAAAAAAAGTAAATGATATGGGGTATAGTAGAAATAGCAGTACCTGTTTCACCAGAAATATGGACCAATATTCTGGGCATGAAACATAGAAAGAGGCGAGTACAAATCAGTGGAATGAGAAGTTAAAGGAAATAAAAAAGGTGACATTGTGTTGGAAAATGTTTGCTCTAGCATGAAAAAGAAGGTATACCAGATGAATGCATACATATTAGGAAAGCTGGCATGTATTGCTGGTATTTACATATGTCCTGTGTAACTGAAAAGGGAATTATTGGAGATTATGACCGGTTTATTTTGGGGGTTCTTGGTTAAATACTGCTAAAAAGAGTGTAGTATGTTGGGGTTGGGGAAGGCGTAGGATTGATAAACCCAGTAGTTTTTTATGCTTTGGGTAATTCATAAAGTTTAGGAAAGACATTAAAGATGATGTTCAGGGTTGTTAAACAAAAAGTTTGAGGGAATATGAAAACAAGAAAGAGGAAGGAAAAGAAAGAAGGGGAGAATAATGAAGTGAAAGAATACATAGAGAAAATGAGAGTATGGAAAGTAAATGTAGCAGAAACAGAGAAGAGAAGAATGTGGTATGAGAAAAATAATACAGGAGAATTACTACATATACCCATGTAGAGAGCTGGAAGAGTTGAAGAGGGTAACAGTTCAGGAAAGACAGAACATTTTTGATGAAGTGGGAGTGTTAAGAGATTATTTGTCAGAGGTCACATTGGATAAGCTTCAAATTGAAAGCAGTTGTAAAATATAAACGTTGTCAGGAAAGATTGTGTAATGCTTATGAAGTGGAAGATGCATTAGTCCTTTTGAAATGTGAAAGAATGACAAGACTTCGGTAAATTGTATATTGCCCTAAATGAAGATGTTTTAGGCTATAGTATATGACTATTTTGAAATTGGGAAGAAAGAAGCAAGTGATAAATGGGATAACTTCTTACCCACAATATGGGAGATACTGAAGATGAGATGTCCAGAGGTTTAATGTATTAAAAAGATAGGGACTGATGAAATGATAACTATAGTTAATAAATGATCGTGGCAAAAGGGGTGGGAAAACAAAGGACGAATATAGGAATAGAGTTTTTAGAGAAAAGTTAAAGCTGGTGTGATATACTTTTTTGGTATTGCTCTTTATATGTTTTCTTTTTTATTCATATG
>NC_056733.1:1418220655-1418275655 GCF_019279795.1 Protopterus annectens | reverse complement strand
ATATATATATATATATATATAGAGCTAGATATACAACAGCAGTAAAGTTTTAGGATACATACTTTAAGGTAATTCAAAGAATAGTAATTTCCTTAGCAGTCAATCAACATTAGACCAGACATTTTAACAGTTGCAACAATAGTATTTGAGTTTGAGGCAGCTTTTTTGGTAAGAAAGGGGAGTAGACTGTGGGTTGTATTTGAAATTGGTTTATGTATAGATCAGAAAAGTGTTATTGTAGGTGAAATAGAGGAGAAAAAATATAAGCAAATGACAGATGTATATAGGAGGGTTGAGGTTATAGGTAGGAAAGCAATGGAGAGTTCAAAAGAAAGTATAGAATAACTTTAAAAAGTGTTGCAGGGAGATCTAGGATATGAAGAGGAAAAATGTAGAAGGAAATGAATTGAGAGGAGATGTGGCCATGCTGAAGTAGATGATAAAGATAGTATACAGGTTTTTGATTTGGGTAGTGGGTATGATTATCATAGTTTAACCAGGAGCTGAGTAGGAGCAATGCCAAGTGTTCATCAGGTGAAGCTTTGTTTGAATTTTGAATTTTGAATGTTGTTAGGTTGTCCATTTATCTTAGAGGTAATGGAAGGGAGTTCCATAATTTCAAACAGAGTACATTGAATCTCTCACAGTGTTATGTTTTGTTATGGCATGTAGCAGTTTATCTCCGGAACATAAGGTTCAGCTTGGAGAGGAAAGTTAGATGATATTTTCTAGGTTAAGACAATTGTTTGGTTTGTATATGAGGTTATGGGTTATTACTAGTTGCAAATATTAGGTGCTGTGTCAGTGCCCTCCAGTTAAGTTTATTCAGGACCACACAGTTTGTGTCTTTCGGCTTTTCCCAGTTAGGGGTCGTCACAGCGGAACTCCGGTCTGCTAATGATTGGCAGTTGATTTTTACGTACTGGCTTGCCAGGCCTGATGCACAACCTTCAACGAAGGTATGCCCAATCACGCATGTCTCCACGCAGAAGACTCTCTAGCTGAGAATCGAACCGGACAGCGTCTTACTGTGAGGCGACAACGCTACCGCAGCACCACCACCAAGTGTGGTTTCTAGTAAATTTTGCAGTTTTATTGTAACATTCTTCTAATGTAGTTCTTTGAAAGGCTTGTAGATTAGTAAATGTAAGAGAGGCACAGAGGAATGATGGAAGTAGACAAGTTGTGACAATGATTTCCTTGTCCTATCTGTGAGGTAAGCTTTTGCCCTTTACTGGAAACCAAATTTTTGGCATTTTTTTTTTTTTTTTTTTTTAATTATTTTCTGCATGTGATCATCTGGTCATCCGTGACCATGTCTAGTACCTTGGAATGGTTTACCAGTTCTGCTTTGGTGGTGCTGGTTGATGTTATAAATATGATCTTTTGATCAAAAAGATGTTTTGGAATAAATTCAAGTAATTCTAAACCCTAAAACGAGTATTTTTTTGTTTTTTAGTTTTCTGAAGATGTTTCAGTTAAAGAAAAAGTGAACTGTTACAGTTCAAAAAAGGTTGTGGGGTGAGCATTTGGAATCATCCACATATTGAACTGTGGAACATGTTGAGTAGATGCTTGGGGATCATGTATGAAAACATTAAATAGCAGACCAGATAGTGATCATTGGGTGGTACCTACAGATTGTCTAACAGCCCCTCCCCCTTTTAACAGAGGCTGGGCGAGGAAAGCTCCATAATTAGCATCATAGCAAGATACAGTGCTATTGTCCTGTGTCATTAATACGTTTACATGTTATTTGCAGTGATCTTGACTGTTTTAGAAATATAGCTGACTGTAATAGCTTGAGGCTGTAATCTGGGTTCATGTAGGTAGGCAAACTCAGCATAGTAATCTAATGTTAGAACTTGTTTCATAATGGAAGACATAAGGGGTCATTGTTGTTTTATAGTATTTAGGCATTTGAGTGAGTAACATTTTTAACTGCTATTCTATAACGTTATGTATTAATTATTACTTTTTTTGAGCAAACTACATTAACTCTTTGTACAATCTGCTTTTGATTTTTGTATTAGAGCTCTTACTGTACTTCTTGTGAATTTGTATACTATTTTTGTGGAGCTTTTCCCCTCAGGCCTCCATTGAAAAAGGGCTCCCCTGGCCCAATGGACTCTCCCGGTCAGCAAACTGCAAAGAAAATAAATAAATGTTTTCCATTTGTGTGTGAGGTATTGAAAGAAACAAACTTTCCTTTTCAGTACATTAAAGCACAAAAAGTTATATGCATTGGCATCTACATGATTTTCAGGTAAGTTTTCTCTTTTCCCTTGGTTCTGTGATAATTAGCATTGCATCATTAGCTGATTACATATCCTTTACTTCAGTAGAGCCAAGCAAGCCATAATTTTAGCCTAGAAAATAGTAAAAGCTTACAGTAAAGCCTCAAGTTATGAAGTAATCCATGAGGATTATGATAGTTGCAAACCTAAGACCAACATTTCATTAAATGAGATCAAATGCAAAACTTATTTGTCTGTTTTTGCAAGTACTAATATAGGCCCTATAAGAAATATTATCAAACAAGAATTTGACCCCCTGTTCTACATTTAAATTTAATCTTCTTGTGAATTGATTGATTTGATCCTTTGTCAACTGAGTTAGTCCCACTAGGCCTTTGGCCTCTTTTCTGGAGAGACTTGAGGAGGGCATTCATACTGATTAGGAGATGCTTGGCCCAAGACATTAGGGGACATCCTAGAGTTTTTTAGTAAGTGCCGTGATAGCTACCACCAAGTCAGGCAGATGGGACTTCAGTTTAATGTCTCATTTTCCCAGTATTGTTTTATTTCTGCAGCAGTACAAATTTATGTATTTTTGAATGATGATACTCTGTGGATGGTAGGTAGTGACGTTGTGATCCAAAAATAAAGGGAGAACAAATCTCCCAAACTTTAGACTATTTTATATTACTGTTTGAATTGTTAAATTACATGCAGTCTAATGCCTTTATAAACCAAACCAGCAGTACGTAGCTCAAATTTGCAAAACTGTGTATTTAAAATTCCTGATTTTGAGGTTTGCATTGGTTATAGAAAAAAAAAACATGTTAAATGAATTGCTTCTCTGACAACCATTCCTGGATAATCCAACTATTGTATAATGAATTTGCTTTGCTGTCAGACCTATCCATTTATAACTTATTAGAAAATAATCAGTTAATTTCACATAAGGCAGTACTGGTGAAATGTTCTATGCTAAACCTCATCAGGATCGCCACTCTTAAACTTTACCCCCTCTTTAAATATGATGAAGACACATTTCATCTAAATGAGTGTTGGTTAAAGTATTCAAAGAAAAAATGTTTTTATTATTTATATATATCTCCGTCATACATTGGCTCTAGACATAACTCTCAACTGTACGGATTTTAGCAGACTTTTCAGGTTTTTGCCTCTTATTTTTGGTCTGTTCCTCATAAAATTTATGGATTTCTGGCAAATCGATGAGGATTGATGTCACTAAATAACAGCAGGCATGTGACTTCTGGACTTCATTTCCTTCAGAAAATGTATGCTAGCACTGTTATTCTAGCAACTTTCTAAGTTTATAAAAGCAACATATAAAATCTCCCCCTATTTTTGGACCCTGTCCCCCCATTTCTTTAGGCGTTGTCCAGATTTCTTGCACTAAGAGGTTAAGAGGTATGCCTCCATATGATTGCCACTGTTGAAGTGACACCCTGACCCCCATGTGAAAAAATGGAAAAAAGTGGTGATGTATAGATGGGTGGATTCTAAAATTCACACACCTTACTAGAGTCTTGGAATAAAAGATTCGTATGTATGCCATTATTGGCAAGTAGTATGGCAACATATGTGCGGAATGCTCCTTTATGAAATGGCATAATTGATCCAGCAACAGTTTACTTCACAATACCTATCCCACCTTTAACTTGCAGTTATTGGAAACTGCCTTCTACATTTTCTGATGTAAGCAGTTACAGTTCAATAGCAGATCTGATACACTTTTTTGGACCATATCTGTTGACATTTCCAGGTTACAAACTCTGCATCCTAAATGCAGGAGAGGCACAAAATTGAGCCCAATGCTAAAATCTTGTAACCCCAACAAGCACACAAAAGAAACAGTAACTTTTTTTAGGGGCAACCTGTATCCCTATGTGGTCCCCACACCCCTGGTACTTAAATATTTCAAATCAAATATTTAAACTCCCCTATACTGACTGTTTGTGGTCTTGCATAATTTAGGTTCCAGCAAAAGAAACATTGTTCTGCTTCTTTTTGCCAGTTCGAGATTACAAGATTTGAGCATGTATACTTGATCTTATGTGCTTCCTGCATTAACGGGAGTTTGTAAACTGGAACCCTGTTGTCATATAATTAAAGGGCTGAAAACTGCTACTTCATTGTCACAACAGAAGAATGTAAATAGTACCACTGTCACCAGTGGATTCCTAAGGAGAAGACTTCTGGGGAAAGTAACTATTCAGCTGTTTGTCTTCTTTTAGTAATGATAATTTGGATTAAAAGAAACTGAAAGTCATCCCCCAGATCTGTATGACTAAGCAATATTTAACAGGGAAACTATTGAATGCTGAAAAGAAAGAATAGGAGGAACTGGGATAAGGTAGATATGTAAGTGAGAAAGAGTATACAAAGATAAAATGTAAGAAATAAGTTAAGAAAGAATGAGAAGTAAGCAGGAAGAGTAGTATTAGAATGAAAATGCAAAATGAGATGGGAATCAAATCAGTCTGAAAAAGATCAAATGTGTAAGAAAGAAATACGAGAGAACATAAGCAATAGTGAGGAATAGACATTAAAAAAGGACAGAGATTAGCTGTGGAAAGCGGAAGTGCCCACAAGGACTTTTCCATTTGACAAGGAGCTGTGTTTTGATTGCAATTTTGAAATGATCTTTTCTTGAAAAGTATCTCTGATTAAATAGAAGTTTGTTCCTGTCTTTGACAGAGGACATGGTGAACATGGACTCACAATGCCTAGTTTCAGTATCAGGGATCTGAACAACTTTAACAGAGGATGCTTTTAGAGCTTTAATGAATATGATTTAAGTTCATAACATTAGATGCAGAGGGGCATGTATTTGATTATAATTTTTTTTTTTTTTGCACAAAATGGAGTTGTAGAGATGCAAAGTGATGGTCAAATCCAAGCCAGTTCATCTGACACAAGGACAGGCAGTGATGAGATCTGATGTTTTTTCCCATCCATTTCTCAGCTGGTGGGGTGTCTCAGATCCGAATCCAGCCACTTATCTGAGGTTCCTGCTCTTACCCGTAATTCCCTTCTATCCCCATTATTACTTCAGATCTCGTTTACTGCTGTTTGAGAACAAGTGTAGGTCACTGGCTCAGGCTGCTTCAGCTAAGTACCTAAATGTATTACAGCTTTTTTTAGTCAATTTAGTGCATCAGTTCTTCTGATTACAGCCTTTAGTTTTGCTGTGTATATTTCTTCTAGCCATTTTCTGATAGCAGCACTCATACTGGGGAAATCTTGCTTTCTAGCACACAGGTTGAGCAGATTTGTTCTGCTACTTCATGAAGGTCTTGTGGCGTGGAGCTAACCATGCTGTGATCTTTTTGCTTCTCCCTTCAGTTACAAATGCAACAGGTTCTTTGCTCTGATCCCTCCAAAGAGGGAGTCATCAAGGGATGCTTTGACCCACAATCCCCCCCCTCAGTCTTCTATAGGTGTGTCCACCAACTCTCCTAATCCCAAAGATTCTGCAGAAAAAATCACAATGGAAGAGCATGATCATCCTTATTGACCCTTTTTGACCTCAACAGGTGTTTTCTCCCTTTCTCTGGTCTCATCTCACATTCCCTCCTTGAGTGCTGGATCCGAATCCAGAACTTCTGTCTCACCTGTCTGGAATACCTCATCCAGACACACTCTGGCTCTGAAACTAGCCACATGGTTTCTGCACTTCTATGATGGCTAGTCAGTCCAGGCTTTCTTCCCAAGTAGTCCACACATACTCATCCTCTCAGTAAGCTTCCACTAGAAAAGTCTAAAAAAGTAAATGGAAAAGGTTTTTCTTTTGGGCTTCCAGGAGACATTTAAATCCCTTTTCAGCTCCCATACCAGCAGTACTCGATTTCCTTGCCTCTGTTTTCCAAGATGGAGCCAGTCATTCCATTGTCTGAGTTCATCTAGCAGTGATTTTGAATTTTCATTTTGACGAAAACCGTACTTTGTTGGCCTGTCTTTAATTATATAAATCTTTCCTGAGAGACATCTTCCTCCTTAGACCTCTTGTTAATGATCCCACTCCTCGCTGAGGTCTCACTGTAGTGCTACAAGTGTTGACTTTCCATTTGAGCCAGCTGCCAAAGTGAAATGTAAAATTTTTGACGTAGAAAATCATCTTTCTGGTGGCCATTACCTCAACAAGGAGAGTATCGGGAACTCCAAGCTCTATCCTACCAACCTCCATATATTATTTTTCACAAAGACAAGGTGTCTTTGCATACCAGTCCATCCTTTTTAACCAAAGAAACTTTGGAGACTTCTCTCAATCAAAATATTAATCTACCAGTTAACTTTCTGAAATATGCCAGTAAAGGAGAATTCATGCTTCATTGCTAGATGTGCATAAACAGAAGTATTACAAAACATTTTAAGAACAATAATTTTACAATTTTCAAAAATAATACAAAAACATCTACAGTTTAAATAATGATACAAAATTAGCCATAATATGAAAATATTGGTTAAGAATAGATGCAAGTTAATACTTAGAGAAATTTTAACCAGTTTATAGAGAAATTAAAGGTAAGTTAGTATAATAAAGATAGGAAATGCTGTATAAAGTGAGTAGAAAAGCAGGCTTATGGTATATTAAGAGGGAAAGCTGAGGGGGGAGAAATTAATAGAAATAAGGAAGTGAGTGAAGCAGGGGGAGTAAAGAGGTGCAAGATATGAATAGGTATTTGTTCACATTTAAGAATGTAGTTTGCTTTGGTGTTGAACAAAAACAGAGCCAGATTTGTGCTAAGAAGTCTTTCAGAATGGTTTTGAAGGATGGGAGGGAGGGTATTGACTTATAGATGAATACAGATAAGGAGTTCCAGGCCTTAGCGACATGGTATGAGTACAGATAATGCCCAACAGATTTGACAGGTTTGTGGACAGGCAGGAGTTTTTGGTCATTGTATTGTAATGACTGACTGGAAATATAGTTATGTATAATGATATTTAGTGCCAGACAGGCAGATGGATGCTCGATACTTCTATGAGGTAAGAAGCTGTGTATATGTTAGTTGATTTGGTATGTCTAACAAGTTTAGGTAGTGGGTTCCGAAAGGGGTATTTGCTGCAGATTCAGCAACTTTGTTATAGCATTGCTCAAG
Source organism: Protopterus annectens (assembly GCF_019279795.1). Lineage (NCBI taxonomy): Eukaryota > Metazoa > Chordata > Ceratodontiformes > Protopteridae > Protopterus > Protopterus annectens. The sequence goes on along the minus strand of NC_056733.1, from coordinate 1,418,268,301 downwards.
TTTTGATTTTTGTAATGCCTGGAGGTTAGTAAGGTTGGGAGCACATGAAGAAATGTGGGAAGGAGATAATTAGTGGCAAGTATTGTTTTAGTTGCATTGGTGAGAATGTTTACTATCATCCATAAAAATAAGCTATGAGAAGTGACTTCACTGGTTGTTTTATTAGGAGAAAGGACTTAAAATTTTGATTTTTTCAGGAGATAGGGATTGGGGAAAAAGTAGTAGTTTGGTCGAGTATTAGTAGAGTCACAAAGCCATGTTTCAGTGGCTGTTAAAGCTTTCTGAGTAAATTTTTTGAGATGTGCCATGTTGTCCGATGTGCAAATGAGCATAGAGTCATCTACTTACTGTATTATGGAGGTCTGTTTTGTGGATGTGTGGAGGGTGGGGGTGAGAATTTTAAAGAGGAAAGCACCAAGGATAGAGTCTTGTGGTACACTGGTGGTGACTGGGAGCTGTGGAGAGGGAGGAATGCCATTTTACTGACTGATACCTATTGGACACGTAGCTTTTGAACCATAGATGGGTGGGCTGAGAGAGACCTAGTAAGGACATTTGAAGTAGAGGTTTGCTTTGACAAACTTTGTTGAAAGCTTTAGACAAGTCTAGAAATAAGGAAGAAACTAGTTTGCCATTATCTCTAGTTTTATTGACAGCGTCTATATAGGTTAGAAGTTCAGTGTTAGTACTGTGGGAAGGATGGAAGCCATATTGTATAGGGGATAAGAGTTCTTCCTGCAGGAGATAGTTTGCAATTGCTTTTGAATGCAATTTTCAAGTATTTTGGTGAGGGGGATAAGATTACTGTAATATAGGTATAAAGTTAGTAATCTTTGTTGGAATTTCCCCCCTTGTGCAGAGGGATAACTTGTGAATTTTTCCAAAGAGAGGGAATGTGAGGTTCCTGGACTGACCTATTTATAAGGATTGAGACTGGATAGGCAATGCTATTGGCTGCAGTTTTTAGGCACTCACTTGGAAGGTTATCAGCTGACGTAGAGCATGGCTACAGTTTGTTTGAGTAGTTTTATATAGGAAGCTTACATAGGTTTGAAGGTGAAAGTGGATGTGGTGATGTATGGCTGTTGGTTGAAATTAGATGTTGGGGAATCTTTGGTTATAGATGTTATATTATCTACGAAATAAGAGTTAAACTGTATTGAGGTTTTGAGTGGTGAGTTGCTGGGAGAGGGGTTAGGGAAGAATTTTTGACCAGGATGTAAGATTTCTTTAATGGTTGTCCATAATATTTTATGGTTGTGTTTATTATTATTTTGAAAGTTGTTATAGTATAGCTTTTTGTTTACATTTATTTGCCTGTTTAGTATGATTGCGAAGCATTTTGAAGTTTTCAGTATATTGTTGTGTTTTATATTTTTGCCATTCTTTCCATGCTTTTTCTCTGGCATGCATTAGCATTCTGTTTTTGGATAGAAAAATTACATTTGTCCTGCATTAGCATTCTATTTTTGGATAAAAAAATTACATTATTTGTTTTTAGTGTCTTCCTTCTAAGAGGTGCAAAGCTGTTTCGGATATTTAGGAAAGTTGTATTGAATTTATTTACAGTGTCATCAAAGGAGAGGATTTTTTAGGAAGTTCCAGTTAATAGATGATAGGGTAGTAATGAACATTTCTGAGTTAAACTTGGAAAGATTGCATGTTGTTTTATAAATACGCTATTTAAGTGGATGTGTGACATGTTTGATTGTATAGCCTGGGAGATGATCACTGAGAGAGTTTGAAATTGTACCTGTGGTGGTGTATTTGCTAGGGTCTGATAATAAGATCCAGTCTAACAGGGAATTTGATGTCTTGCTATAATGTGTGGAGTTATTAATTAGTTGTGTGAAACCGTATAAGTTCATGTTAGATATGGGGGAATTATAGTTTATGTCCAACAAGCTGACATTCAAATCACCTAGTAATAGTTTTTTTCTTGTGAAATTGTTATGGCTATCCAATGTAAGATGTCTTCTGTTATAGCTGTATTGTCGCCAGGAGGGATGTAAAGCCATTAGTACATGTTTGTTTGTGTCTTTTGGCTTTTCCCGGTTAGGGGTCGCCACAGCGGAACTCCAGTCCGCTAATAATCGGTAGTTGATTTGTACATGCCGAGTTACCAGCCCTGACGCACAGCCTTCAACGAAGGTACGCCCACTCACGCATATTTCCACGCAGAAGACGCTCTAGCTGAGAATCGAACCAGACAGCGTCTTACTGTGAGGCGACAACGTACCGCAGCAGTCATTAGTACATATTTCCTTATAATTGTTTATTTTTAGGAAAGTAATAAGAAGCTGCTGAATTGAATTTTGGTATTGGTTGCTTTGTTCTAAGGGAAAATGTGGTAGTTGGGAAATAAAGCAATACCACCACCCTTCCTATTTTATACAGTCATTATGGGTGATATTATAACTGGGAAGTGTAATTTCGGAGTTGTTTATGCTAGGTATAAGCAAGTTTCAATTATAACAAGAATATCAGGCTTATGTTTGATAATCCAGGCATATGTAGTTCAACAGTTTTATTTCATATGCTTCTAACATTTATAGCAAAAAAAGTTAGATTGCTGGGGTCGGGGGGTTGTTTGTTTATTTAACATTTGTTGACCAGAAAAGTCTGACTAGGACAGAGCCTATTTTCAGCAGAGGCCTGGGGGAAAAACTGCAGATGTATGTCTTTGGAATGTGGGAGGAATTCGGAGTCCCCAGAGGAAACCCACTCATATGCAGGGAGGACATGCAGACTCTCTCAGGAGGCACACCAGTCAAGAATCAAACCAGAGAACCTCTTGCTGTGAGGAGACGACGTTAACCGCTGCACCACTGTGCCTGGTTGACCATTGTGGGGTAAGAGTTGTGTGTGGAAGAGAATTGTCTTGATGTATGTTTGATAGTTGAGTCCAGGGTAAGGGTGAATGTCTCCTCCTAGAAGAATTTTAGTCATTGCCTTGATTAATAAAGTAGCTCTTTTTAGATTTATTGATGACATACATCTCAAATTAGGAAGGGCTAATCTATTAAGAGTGGACTTAAAAAGTAGCATTAATATAACAGACAGCAGCTTTTAATGGCAGCAGTAATGATGTAAACAGCCACAGTTGAGAAAGTGAAAAAAAAGTCTAACATGAAAGTGCCATATAATTCATTTAAGAAGATCATTGTGACTTAAACCTTAAAATAATGATATATGGACAGAATGTGAAGCTGATTCTATGGCTATTTCAAGAGTACTTCCACATCCAGTGCTTTTGTTCATTCAAGAAAACAGTAAAGTTGCCTAAGTAAGGGTGTGAACGGCCTCTTTACTCTGGGCCTGTAATGAAGGAGCTTCAAGTCTCATCACTGACAATGGTGAGAGATGGTCATTGAGAGCAGGAATGGATTTACACAGTATTTGAAATGCAACTCTCTGCATCAAGCACAGCTTCCCCCAAGAGCACACATGGAACATACTCCAGACCTGGGACTTGGACTGTCTGTCTCTCCAGATCCAAAATAAGACTCACTTTGGAGCACTGTGTCCCAGTTCCAAGTAGCTGACATAGTCACACCTAGGTATTTGATTTTCACACACACTGCTGGGAAAGGCTTGTAAAGATTTACTAGCTGTACCTGTTCTGCCCACACTATAAGGTAACCTTGCGGCAACCAGTCAAGCACTGTCAGGTTCTTACAAGGGTATCCAATTATACTGATTAAAATCAATAATAACATAATTGGTAGCGTGTAACCAAAGCAGCCAGGCTTTTCAGAATGGCCAAGGCTTCACTAAAATAAGCACAAGTGCTCTCAAGATCTTAAAAGTATTCTCTAAAAGACCAGCCACAATGAAAAGTGTAAAAATGTTTAATAATAAATGATAAAATAGAAAACATGAGAATACTAAATATCAAAGTACAGTAAACGTCAGAGTTTCAATCACAGGAGAAATAAAAATTACACATATTCAAATAGATGCAGAAAAACACTACTTATTTAATATCACTGTATTTCCTGACTGTCTAAAGAATAACTGTTCCTTAGCTAACTTAATACAGCAAGGCAAGATAGGATGCTAAGATCCATACTTCCACAAGGCAAGGTGATGAGCTTCCAACTAACTGAACTGAACTCAACTGAACTGTGATAACTGTTATAGATGTTTATATCAGGTTCCAAAGAAAACAAAACAAGGTGCTGTGTGAATTCTATCCTGTCAGTGCTGGTTATAGAATGACATCACATTTGATCACCTGACTCTGGTAGAATACACATTCAGAGCTTTGCTAAGATCTGTTGCAGTATTTGAAAATTATAGAACAATTTAAAAAAAAAATATTTTTTCCTTCCAAAATTCTTTGTTTACATATAAACATTTAACCAATTGTAAAACTGTTGATACATCTTTAACACAAGCATCTGTACAAGTCAGTGTGATAGTCAAATGACACAAAATGATTTAACAAAACCCCAGCTAACTATGCTGGCATATGTTACACATGTACTGCCCTATTCTCCCTGGCACATATGGCAATACTTTGCATTGTCACAAAGGGCATAGAGTTGGACTTGAGGATAAGAAAGTCCTTCTGAAAAATTTGAGTGTTCACATCCCCAGTTCAGATGTAATAGTTCTGGTGAGCCAATACAGTAATTCATCCATAACTAGGTTTTTGGCAGAGGTGAGTATAGCAATATAACTGAAAGCAGTTTAGAATTGTTGACCTTTATGCTAACTACTACAGTCTCCCTTTCAGTTGATATTGAAATTAGTGCATCTGACAGGAAGTAGCTGAGCTGATTGTTGTAAAGAACCACTCTTCCTACTACAGGAACTTAGGAGCCACTAGATCCCATATATTTCTGATCCACACTAAAAGTACAGTAACCATGAATGGTGAACCTCATCTTGGTCACTGAGCTTGAGCCATGCATCAGAAACTGCTAGAACATCTTGCTGATAGAGTATGACACCTGGAGTATTATGCCCACTATATTTGAATTGTATGTGTCATTTTAATACCAGAGAGTACCCATTCAGAATCCTGTAAGGTAAGTACTTTTGGAAATGCCTATATTCCTCTTACAAAACTTGATTCACATGTTCCTTGTATCTTCAACGTAAAATCTTACATGGCTGTATGCAGAGGTGGTATTTAAGATCTTTCATGGTATGGATCTCAGCTTTGGTCAAGTTAGTAGCTGAAATGAATGCCACAATTACTTTTTTTGTGTGTAAAATTCAGACTAAATTCTCCTGTGCATTTCGTCACATCTATATATAGAACTACTGTCTGATTTTCTGTGCCATTGCATTGTGTCAGGATAGTAAACACTAGGATATTTTGAGATACTGAGCAATGAAAATGACACAAATCTGACAATGTAGCTCGGGTAATTATTATTTGACATGAGAGCTTAACATTTGAATAGCAATGGCAGTTAAGCATGTATTGCAGCAGTGAAGCCTGGTTTCAGGATTGGTTAGGAGGACTGCTGGGAACATGGGAGAGTTTTAATATGGATGAGATGGAAACATTGCAGACATATTGGGACAGTGTTTGTCTGTTCTTTGCAGACCGAACAGTGAATTTCAGAAGGGATTGTTAGTTCATTGCTGCAGTTGCTTATGTTATATGGGTTGGATTCTGTCCAGAATGTCTGACAGTTGGTGCAGAGAGTCAAGACTATGAGCTGTAGTACCTGTGGTACAGGAGGACATAAGTAAGGTTATGGTCGGGATGTATCTAAAACTAGTAAAAGGATGTAAAACATGATGGACAGTCAATATGCTTCACAATACAGCAACTATTTATTAAATCCAAAGTTTAGTGTTTTGTCACATTTACTATTTGAGACTGTACTTTCACCCTTAAAACAAGTTTTTGGAACAATCACTTCTGTGTCACATCAGCAAATTAATCCTTGTATGCAGAACTGTCCACGTTGAAGAGTGCTGTAGGAGCTGAGGTGTTCAGTAACTGGATGAATTAGTTGACACGCTTGCATGGGCACTAGAGGAAAAGTGATCGAAGTTGGGTTGCAGTGCCAGATCCTGAGTAATTAGGCAAAATGGCTGAGTTAGATGTAGGCAGGATTTGACCTTGATCACCCCTCCCCCACCACCACCACAATATGCTTACAGGATACTGCATGCCAGAATCTGATATTTGGAAATGTGAATAAAATTATTTCCTGATTTTTCTATCTAATTTAGCTGGTCCAATTGTTTTATTATTTGTTTTCGTTTTGTTTTGTTTTGACGATTACTTGAATGTGTGTTGTATCAAAATAAGGTCAGATGTTAAGCTGCCTCTGTCTACCATGCTGTTAACAGAGTTTAGGCTTTTAAGAAAAGGTTACTCCAACAGCAAAGTTGTTTGCTTAAAAAAAGATGGTACAAATGTTTTTACTTTAAACCTAATCCAATTGAACACCCAGTTTGTAAAACATTTTATAGAGTCACTTCAGCTTTTGAATGTCACTAATGATTGCATATTTCATAGCAAGTTGTTTCATTCTATAAGCATCCTTTATATTCATTCTTGTAATTTCCATCTGCTATGCAAGTCTGCATTAGAATTGTTTACACCTGCTAATCGTTCACTCCTTACATAGTTTTCTTTCTATTTTCATGCAGGAAACGCTCATCTAGACCTGAAACTGTAATCGACTCGCTACTTCAGTGAAACTTGAAGTTTGCAAAGCTACTTTTATTCTGCAGAATGCGGTGTTTGGATTGACTTTGCAAGAGTAGTGTGTTTTTGTGATGACATAAAGACACTTTAGATAAAACTGCAAACTAAAAACTATTGTGCTGCTCTGCATTACAAGAACATGCCTTACTTGGAATGCTGCATATTATCAGTTTTATCAAAGGTCAAAAGATGCAGACTGGCAAAACAAGAAAAGGCCACATCGTTTTTCAGAGGGTTTTTTTTTTTTTTTATTATCTGTAACTCACTTTGTCTTGTTATAAGTTATACTACCATTTGTCACAATATATTGTCAGTGTATAGCTGACAAATGATTTAATGTGCTAAATGTTATTATGCTGAACTTTCCTGCTTGAAAAGCCAGACATCTCATGAAAATGACTGACTTTTCTGTCAGCCGATGACTGATTATTTTGATGCACTGAAACATAACTGAAAGTGTTAACAGTCAGATTAGTGAAAGGGCCTCCTGAACACTAAGTAGTTAATTTACTTTATAAATACATTAATCATATTTTTTGATATTTGTTATTAGTATTTATTTTGTAGCTTAGAGAACAGACTATTTAGTGTTTCCTATTTCATTAACAAGAAACGTGTACAGCATAGTTCTGAGACCAACCTTCTCTTTCTTCAGAAACATTCAGTTGGATTAGATACAAACAGTAGTGCAGGCCACAGCTAAAGTAGGTTTATTTAAATTAAACATAATTTTGAAGTCAGTTTTCTCATTTCTGCACTTCAAAGTGTTGCTAAATTTGTATAGTTGCAACTAAATATATAATAATTTGTACTGCGTGGATGGACTACATACTCTGAGTTCACTGTTTAGAACTCGTGCGCATATATTTTATATAGTTGGGATCAAGAATTGCCTAACTTTCAGACTGAGTTAGATCAGTTATGTATATTCTGATATGGGCTCAGATAGCTTCCCAGTAGAACATTGGAGGTGCAGCACACAACTTAACAAGCGAGTCTGTCTTGTTAGTGGAAACCTCATTATCTAGGAGATGCTGCCATTTCTTTTTTACCTGTGCAATGACTGTATTTAGGAACATGTACTCTTGTGTTTTGAGTGAAATAGTTTCAGCCATGCAACTTCATATCGTATTCCATACTTTGTGAAAGAATGAAAACTGTGAATACTCCTGTTGCCTGCATTCATAAAATGGCATTGTCACAATCTCTCCCCATTAAAACATTTAATTGCACCATTTGCCCCATTTTTTGAAGAATGTTAAACTGTCAGATCTTGTATGAGAAGGTTCATCTTTGTTCTTGTTTACCAGTAGGACTGAACCCACAGGTTTTCAGTTAGGTTGGCAGCTAAATCTTTTCCAGAGTACCAGTCCCTCCTGTTTACACATAATTCTCTGCTAGCTGGTTTCCTCCTTTTAGCAGTTCAACTATGCACTGGAAAAATTAATTTTGGCCCTCAGTTGCTTTGATTCTCATTGGATAGATTTCTGTAATATCTTCCAGTTTTGGCATTCTTTTGTAAATTTTTATCTAGATTCTCTAGAATGATTCACATATTTTAACTGTCTTTTGCACTTTACATGTCATGCTGATGTTTTGCAGTTTTAGACATTATGTATCCTCTTCCCTTATCTGTTCCTTCTCACTTGCTTATACTTTTATCTTTCTTGTTGGCTCCGCTATCTTTATTGCTAGACTTGTCCTCTGCAATGGTTCTCTTTAAGTGTATACATTTTTCTGTGTTATTCATATGCTAATTGTTTCTACTTTTAAAACTTTTCGTAGCAATCATTTTTCTGCTTTGTATTTCATATAAGTTTTATCATTTGCTTCTTGGTTGTCATTTCTGTTGTAAAAAAAAAGTTGTAGGTAGTGTATAGTAGTGCTTCTAAAAGGCATGGAAAATGAGGACATAAAGTTCCCTAATGGGACATGATTGTGTTATCTGTTTAAGAGATAAACACTTTACGGAGGAGTTTGCCTTTTGTGCTTCTTTCAGTTCCCAAATCATCAGGAATTGAAGAAGTAAACGTATTTTGAAGTTGTGAGTAGCTATGCATTCTGCCTCCACCATATCTCTCAGCTGTACAGATTTTCGCAAAATGTCCAGATTTGTGCCTCATATTTTTGGTCTGTTTTTCATAAAAGTGTGGTTTTCCGGCAAATTAGTGGCAGATCATTAAAGATTGCATTTAGAAACTAATGACAGACAATTGAGTTTCAGACTTCATACCCTTCAGAAAACTCATACTAATGTGAAACCTGTTTTTCTATCAACTTTCTAAGCTTGTAAGAGCAATATTTAAAAACTGTCCCTATTTTTGGCCTTTCTCACACTTTTCTTGATGGCTTTGGCCAGATTTCTTGCTCTAAGAGGTTGAGAGGTATGCCGTCCACCCAAAGAGGCTCTGACCTTCTACACCGTATCTGGATGAACACCACTGAACCTAAGGACCAAGCCCAACTCTCTCAGTTCCTCTTAAGAGTAGACAGAGTAAAGGAGTTATAACAGGGGCAGAGAATAAAAGGACCAAACATAATAATGACAGGACTGTATTCTGAAGAGTTTCTACCCCTCTGGTCATTCTGAATTACCTGAAATTCTGGCTCATAGTTCTTCTACAGCACAAGAAAGCAGGTTCTGAAGCCTAAAATTTCCACTGTCCAAGCCATTGCCTGCTAGATCTGTGAAGTCATTATAGCAGATAAAGACTATGAAAAGATTGAGTGCGTTTGTAAAGCTGCTGCTGACTCATTCATCTAAAGAGCCTTTCACCTCTTTTTTATTTGGTACCAGGATGAACAGAGACACATTTTCTGCCCTGTTTTTCTGTTATTCTTTTCAAATTCTACTTACCAGCCACTGTTTCCGAGCTAGTGTAGATAAAGTATGTCACAGATGTTCATCGTGCATACAGCTGCAGTAATCACAGATGGGTTCTCTGCCGTCAGGCGGTCCCTCGGTCGGCCGAATTCCAAAGTCTTGGTCCGGCGTCGGTTGTCGTCGCTTTCTCTTCTGACGTCAGCGAGGCCAGAGTATATAAGACACAGCCGACGCCATGTTCTTCAGTCTTTTTTGCCGCGCGGTGCCCGAAGCAGGAGCAGTTCGCAAGTGCCGGTCGGCCAGCTCCTGAATTACGAATATTTTGGAATCCGAAGTCTTCATTAAAGCTAAGTACCCCGTTGGGGAAACTTTTCTTGCCTCAGACCGATGTCAGAAAAAGTTAATAATTGTATTTCTTGTGGGAAGCAAATACCGCATAAGGATTTCCATTCCCGCTGCATACCTTGTTTGGGCCCAGACCACGACGTCTCGGGCTGTCGCTTTTGCACTACCTTCAATAAACGCACTATTAAGCGTCGGGCGGAGTTCGCCCAGCACTACTTTGGTAAAGCCTTTGATTATAAAATGTCGTCGGACACTCCGACTACCGTTTTGACCAAAAAACGGTGAGGGAACACTTCCATTGGGAAGGCCAAGACTTTTCAGATTCCAAGAAAAGACTTAGGGAATTTCTTTTGTTACCTCAACACAGACCTCTGGCTATACCCCCTGTTTTGGACATACTGGATGATGTCTATTCGGAGGCTTGTCTTAACCCGGATTCTCTGCCTCCTGCACCAGTCAAACCTGATAGGTATTACAGAGTACCCAGCTCTCACCAATTTCTCTTCAAAAGCCATAATGCTGACCCTGAAACCATTTCACAAGGCCCCAAGGGATTGAAAGCCTCCACTGCCAAAAATCCACTTCCTGCAGAAAGGGGAATCAAGATCTGTGGAAAGGTGGGGGAAAAAGGTTTATACCTCGGCCACCCTAGCCATGAGGGATTTAAATTGTCAGTTTCATATGCTTAAATATCAACAGTTCCTGTTATCACAATTGAGGAAAAAAATGTCTCAACCTGAACAACAAGATTTAAAGGAGTTACAGGATATGATGCATAGTGCAGAACAAGTGGATAAACACACCTTACAATGTGGTTATGATGCCCTAGAGGCCGCAAGTAGAGTGGCAGCTACAGGATCAGTCATTCGCAGACATGCCTGGCTTAGGGAACAAAATTTACCAGATCATGTGAAAGCTAAACTTCTAGATGCTCCTTTACAAAAGGATGTGCTGTTTGGTACTAATGCTGAGGAAATACTACGGAAAATGGAAGAAAAAGCCAAATCTATGCAAACTGTCAAAGCCTTCTTACAGGTCCAACCACCACGTTTTAGCAGAAATTGGCCTTCAAAAAACTGGTCCTTTCCAGCCACTGACAAGCCCCAAAGAGGTAGATACAGAAGCACAAGGGGCAGAGGGCAATCACAAGGATCATATAGAGGCCGACAGTGGCAAACTCCAGCACCAAGAGGTGGCGAAGACAGTGCACAACAATACAGGAAGCAAACCCAATGACTCCCTCATTTCCATGCCAAGCATGTCTCAGCTGGCAGCACCCTTGGGAGGAAAACTAGCACTGTTTGCAAGCAATTGGCATATTGTCACAACAGACAAATGGATCCTGGACATTATAAACAGAGGCTACAAATTTCAATTTCACACTCTTCCAAAAATGAGAGGCATGCCAAACCTGCCACAAAATCAAAGGGCAGAGGCACAACTGCAAATTTCAAAGCTCATAAGCATGCGAGCTATTCAAGAGGTACCTACTCACCAACAAGGTCAAGGTTTTTATTCAAGACTTTTCCTGGTACCAAGGAAAGGAACCGACTGGAGACCCAATTTGGACTTATCCACCCTAAACACATTTCTAATCGTACCAAAATTCAAGATGCTCACATTACAGCAGCTTCTTCCCATGCTGGGCAAGGAGTTCTGGCTGGTAACATTGGACCTCAAGGAGGCATACCTGCATGTCCCAATCAGACAAAGCTGCAGAAGATACCTCAGATTTCTTGCAGGTTCAATCCACTATCAATTCTCTGCATTGCCCTTTGGCTTATCTACTGCACCCAGAGTATTCACAAAGTGCCTGGCATCAGTGATTGCCTACTGCAGACTTCAAGGGATACAAATTTACCCTTATCTGGACGACTGCCTGATCCAAGCCGACAGCAAGAACATACTTCTGGAACATCTGGCATATATGACACGGTTACTGCTTTCTCTGGGATATACAATCAACAAAGAGAAATCAAGGCTAACACCATCCCAGAAAATAACTTTCCTGGGTGCCAACTTGGACACAAACACCCAGATGGCCTACCTTACACCAGAAAAACAAGGGCAACTATCTCAGTACTTCAGAATACTAGCAAAAAGTACCAGGCTTACTGCAAGGAAAATCCTGCAGGCTCTGGGATTCATGGCATCTTGCATTCTATTAACACCATTTGCAAAGCTGCATATGAGGAAACTTCAATGGTACCTAAAAAACCTATGGTCTCAACACAGTCACAGTTTGGAAACAATAATATCAATAATTCCATGTTTGCAAAAGGAATTTCTATGGTGGGCCCAAGCATGTCAAGCAAACAAAGGCCTCCCATTCTGCAAGCCTCAAGCAAAACAAGTCATAACCACAGACGCCTCAGACTACGCCTGGGGGGCGCACATGATGAACAGGTGCATTCAGGGCAAATGGTCCCAAAAAGAAAAGCACCTTCACATCAATCAAAAAGAAATGCTAGCAGTAATAAATGCAATTACAGCTTTCAAGGACTTCCTGCATCCAGGACAATTACTGATAAGAACAGACAACACCACGGTAATGTGGTACATAAACAAACAAGGAGGAACACATTCATGCCCCTTGTGCAGACTAGCCATGACTCTTTGGAACTTGGCTCTGGAAAGACAAATCGAACTTCAAGCACAGTACTTGCCAGGATTGGAAAACACACTGGCAGACAATCTAAGCAAAAAAATGACAGATCCACACGAATGGAAGTTACATCCTCAGGTGTTTGCAGAAATAATCCAAGCATGGGGGAGGCCAGACATAGATCTTTTTGCCTCCCACAGGAATCATCAATTGGAAAAGTTTTGTTCAAAGACATTTCACCCAAAGGCCTGGAGAGTGGACGCCCTTTCATTCAGTTGGACAGCATGGACAGTTTACGCATTCCCACCTCTGCCTCTTCTGCCCAAGGTGCTTTTGAAAGCAAGAACAGACAAACCGAAGATGATACTGATTGCTCCAGATTGGCCAAGGCAACACTGGTACCCACTCCTGAGGAGCCTAACACATACTCTGCCCTGGTCCCTGCCTCTAATGCCTCTTCTGCTGACTCAGCACAGCTACAAAACTCTTCACAGTCAGCTGAAAACACTCAATCTCGCTGCATGGAAAATTCCTTAACACCACAACAGAATCTACTCTCCAAGGAGGTACAGGATGTCATTTTGGAGGCCAGAAGGCCAGCTACTAGAAAAGCTTACTCCGCAAAATGGAAGCGGTTTTGCTCTTGGAATGAGAAAAAAGGCCAGGACCATAGAAAATTGAACTTGCCTCAGGTATTACAGTACCTAGCGGAGCTATTGAACAGTGGACTTTCTTTTTCTTCCATAAAAATCCATGCCTCAGCAATCTCTGCAGAATTCAACACGGATCCTCCTTTATTTTCTCACCCACTCTTACGACAGTTCCTCAGAGGGGCTAAGAATATAAGACCACCAAGGAAACAACCAATACCAGCCTGGGATCTTAATTACATACTAGAAAAATTAACATTGCCTCCTTTTGAACCAGCTGCCTCAACAGATTTGCAATATTTGTCCTGGAAGACAGCCTTCCTTCTGGCCATCACTTCAGCTCGTAGGGTTTCTGAACTTCAGGCCCTCATGGCAGTGCAGCCCTTTCTCATTTTCCATCAGGACAGGGTTTCCCTTCGTACCAACCCATCTTTTATGCCTAAAGTGGTATCCAGGGTAGCTTTAAATCAAGCCATACACCTACCCACCTTTTACCCCAATCCTCAAAACAAAGGGGAAAGGCTGCTACACTCCTTAGACATCCATAGGCAACTTCGTTATTATTTGGACAGAGCAAAGTCCTTCAGGAAATCAGAACAACTCTTTGTGTCCTATGCTGTAGGGGCTCAAGGGAAGCCAGTTACAAAGCAGACTATTTCAAAGTGGATAGGCCACTGCATACGGTTTTGTTACTCCTATCATGGGAAATCTGTTCCTGCAGGTATCAGATCACACTCCACCAGGGCCACAGCTACCTCTACAGCCTTCCTCAGAGGAGTTCCTACCAAAGATATTTTGGAGGCAGCCACCTGGAGTTCTGTACATACCTTCACAAAACACTACCATCTGCCTTTATATTCCAGAACAAGAGCAGGCTTTGCCACTGCTGTTTTGCAGGGCATTCTGGCTCAACCCAGTTCCTCCTATTACCTACCACCCAGTGCATAGCTTTGGGATTCTACCCATCTGTGATTACTGCAGCTGTATGCACGATGAACATAGTACAGTTTTGTACCTACCATAAATGTAGATGTTCGAGTGCTAATACAGCTGCAGTACAGTTCCTCCCTCCTTCCCCACTTGGTAAAGGCATGAGGCCTAGCAACCTCTTCATACTACCTGACTGGGTTATCCGGCTATGTTTTATTTGCTTGCTACTACTGATTTTGGATTATATTGCATTGCTTGTATATGCATATAAGCACTATTTAGGTATTGCCTTCCTTCTGGGGGCACCTGACATCTGGGGCAAGAAAGACTGAAGAACATGGCGTTGGCTGTGTCTTATATACTCTGGCCTCGCTGACGTCAGAAGAGAAAGCGATGACAACCGATGCCGGACCAAGACTTTGGAATTCGGCCGACCGAGGGACCGCCTGACAGCAGAGAACCCATCTGTGATTACTGCAGCTGTATTAGCACTCAAACATCTACATTTATGGTAGGTACAAAACTGTACTTTCTGCAGGGGCCAACAGTGATGTTGATTAGGGTCATAGGTGTGTACTAGGCTAATGGCCCTGGAGCATTTACATGCCTAGCCCATAGGATTACCCTGGCTTCATGCCACCTAACCTTAGTTCCCAGTGCCTCTGTCGAGTCGCGCCACTGGAGTGATCACCAGAGTGAATTTTCTATTTCCCATCCACTCATCAAGATTTCTCTTGAAGAGGACCAGTGAGGTGCTCTGTTTGACATGTATGGGAAGTCTATTCCATAGCATGGGCAGTCTCTGGTTTATGAACCTGTCCCTCCGGCATGTTCTGTCGATTTTGGCAATGAGGTTGAGGTCTCTGGAACATGTGGTGTGGAGGGATTGGGATTTCTTTAGATGTAGCATTTCTAACAGAGCTGGATGAGACATAGCTTTGTAAGTCAAGCAGAGATCGCCTCTAAGTAGACGATATGAGACAGAGAATAGTTGGAGTTTTTTTTAATCTGTCCATATAGGGCAGGACATAATAGATGTGTTATTGTCAGTTGTAGTCTAGGCTTTGGGAAACAACCTTTTGGTTTGACTCCTTCCATTTTAATGCCATCAGTGTCAGTGACTTTAATGCTTATACTTTTGGCATGAAGGATCTCTGTGGCCTCAAGGTTTGGAGTCAGCCAGTCAAGCTCAGTTTAACTGCTAACATCATTACCAATCTCTGCTTGTTTGGCCCTTCAGAACTCTGCTGACTCGCTCACCCAGCAAGCCTGACATGGGCCGTCATCCTCTTTTGTTAACCTCATGGCTACTGAGTTACAGCAGTGTCTGGGAACTCCTCGTAGTTGCTTGTGGTGGTCAAGATTCATACAATACTAGAAGAACACATTAGAGAAAATTGGCACAATTTTCTGTTTGGATTATGACCAAATGGTTAGATTCCTTTATGGCTCCTCTGTCTACTGTTTTAGGTTGCCTGTGTTCGGTTTTTGATAAAGGACTAAGTTATTCCTCCACTATAGTACATGTGATTTATTTATTTATTATTTTGTTTTATTTTACATTTGTTGACCGGGAGTATTTGACTGAGCTAAAGCCCTTTTTCAGCAGAGGGCCCATGGAGAAAAGCTCCAAATGATACAAACAATTTACAGTTCCAAAGTAGTTTAAGAAAACATCCAGTAGTACATAATACTTGAAAGTCAAAGGTCAAAAGGAAAGACAGCAGTATTGTGTTACAATTAAAGATATAAATGTATAAGAAGTTTCGTGAAAGCATAGGTAGTTTAATAAATTAGAGAATACATTGTGTAATACATGAACTGCACCAGTATCTTAGAAGGAATTTACAGATAAAGGAATGGGTAAGAAAGTGAAGAGATAGCTAGGTGAAAAAAAGTGGACCTGATTAAAAAGGATAGAGGATGATTATAAGAGGGACAAGTAAAGAGAGAAGAGAAATACGGTTAGTTTGTATGATGTATTCAGGGAGGCTGGGAACAGTGGCAGGCCCAGTGTCTTTTAAAGTACTCTTTTGTGGCTGATTTAAATTGTTTAGGATGTGTAAGATATCTTACTTCAAGTGGGAGTTTGTTCCAAGCTGTAGAGGGGTGGTAGCTGTATATGTTACACCCAGATTTAGACTTAGGTTTATAGATTCTTGAGTCGAGCTTCTGAGATGCCTTGTAGGGGAATAGTGTGAGATGAGGGAACTTACAGCTGGACAGTAGGCTGGCTGGTAAAGAATGGACTGAATGGTTTGGAGCTGGAAGAGAAGAAGCTGGTGAGATAGTTTGAGCCAATTTAAGTGTTTTAGGGAGAGACAGTGGTGGGATTTATAGGTTTGGTGGGCTGCAAATCTTGCTATCTTGTGATAAGTTGATTCAAGCTTTGTAAGTAGAGCGGAGTTAAGATTTGTAAATATTTGGGAGCAGTATGTTAGGCAAAGTAGAAGATAGGCATGCGTGAGAGTGATCCTAGCTTCAGTGATGAGAATTTTTTTTTTCTATACAAAAGTCCTAGTTCCTGATGGGTTTTTGTGATGCAGTTATTTATGTAAAGGTCAAGTTTTAGCTGATCATCGATGGTAATGCCAAGGAGTTTTGTGCTGGTGTCGACTTTAATAGGGGTATTGTTAAGGGTCATTATGGAGAAGGAAGATTTTATGTAATTAACAATTTTGGGGAGAAAGATTAACAGTTTTGTATTTTTTGTGTTGAGGGTGAGCCGATTATTAGAGAGCCGTGTCTCAACTGCATTCAAGGATGACTGAGTGGCTGTTAGAAGTTCAGAGGGAGAGTTGGCAATGGTGAGGACTGTAGAGTCATCAGCATATTGGACTATGGAAGACTGTGGGCAAGAAGAATAGAGTAAGTTGGTGAAGATATTAAAAAGCAGTGGTCCAAGAATGGATCCGTGGGGAACACCCATTCTTACTGGAAGGGGGGTAGATAGAGCAGAGTGCCATCTCACTGATTGAAGTCTGTTAGTGAGATAGCTGGAGAACCATGCAACTGTATTCAGGGGGAAGTTGAGGTCAGACAGTTTGTCCAGAAGAAGAAAGTGAGAAACCGTATTGAAGGCCTTTGAGAGATCAAGGAATAGGCAAGAGAAAAGTTTATGATCATCTCTGGCTAAGGAAATAGTGTTGAGGAAGGATAGTAGAGCTGTGGAGGTACTATGTTTAGGTCGGAAACCATGCTGTGTAGGAGTGAGCAATTTTTCCTGTATGAGATATTCCATAATTTGTTTAATGTATCCATTTCTCCTAGATTTTAGATAAAGGGGAGAGGATAGCAATAGGTCTGAAATTGGAGATTTCAGAGGAATTACCTTCTTTGTGAATTGGTAGTGTATAGAATTGTTTCCAGATTGATGGAACTTTGGATTAGGAGATGGAGTGATTGATTTTGATAGATACAGGCAGAGCAAGAGTGTGCTCTGCTATCTGGAGAAAATATGAAGGGATGTTGTCAGCAGATACAGAGCATGGTTTTAACTTAGAGAGTAGAGTTTTGATGTAGTTAGTACAGGAACTGGATTAAGGGAGAAAATGTTTGCTGAGTTAGTAGATGGAGAAGGTTCAGAGCAGTTAGGAGCATTGGTGTGTGAGGAGTTTAGGTTGGGGTTGACTAGTTTGGATATTGATTGTATAAAATAGGTATTAAAGGTGTTGCCTGTTTCTATAGGTGATTTGTCTGGGCATGGATTGGGTGGAAGTAGGGCTGCCAGGGTGTATTATTTGGTTTATAGCGTTCCAGAATTTTTTAGGATCAGATTTTAGAGTTGTTGGGTGGTTGTAGTAGAAGTCTTTTTTATCTTTATTGATGAGTTTTTTTTTTTTGTTTGATTTCTATGTTTTTTATACCTTTGCAAATTGGCAGGGAGTTTAGATTGTACCCATGTTTTCCATGCCCTATCTCTGGCTTTCATAAGGATGCGAGTAGTTTTAGATAGCTATGGGGATATATTAGCTTTTATCCGTACTTTCTGGAGTGGGGCTCGTATGTCTAAGATGTTAAGGAAAATTTAGTTGAAAGTTTGGGCTGCTTTGTCAAGTGGGAGCTGTGTGAGGAAGTTTCAATTTACTCTAGAGAGTAGGGTATTAAATGTTTCAGGGTTAAAATTAGAGTGTTTAGGACAGTTGATGAATCTGTGTGATTTAGAGAGATGGTGAGTATACCTGAGCAATTTAATTGGCGATTGGTCACACACAGAGTCAGGAAGAGTTTCAGGGCTGTGGTATTTGGAGGGGTTTGAGACAAGTATCCAATTTATTAGGGTGCTAGGAGAGTGAGAGTTATTAGTATGGGTTGGTTGAGAGATAAGTTGTGAAAATCCGTATAGATTTATATGAAGTGGATAGTTTGGATTACAGAGGGTTTGTCAATTTATGTTTACATCCTTGAGGACACCGAGAGTTAACTTTAGCCAGTGCCCTAGTAATTTATCTTAATCTTTTTCTTTTTTTTAAATATTTTTGATAACCAAGTTAACCCACTGGGCACAAGTCCCTTTTCAGAGGTGACTTCGGAGCACTGCCTGATCAAGTGACTTGTTCAGAGTTGCACAGTAAGTAAATATAGGTAAAAAGAATCAAGCCCTGAACCTTCAACTGCAGGGAACTCTTCACTAAAAGCTCAGAGCATTAATTTGTTGTGTTAATTGTTAGACAAGGTCCGAGCTTTTCTTATGCATACATTCTACACCTGGCCATCTTTTAAGGACACTTGTGTTTCATTCTGAAGTTTCAACTACCTCCTTTTTAACCTGCTTTTAAAGCTGATTTGTGTAGTACCTGTAGAGGGCACTTTTTCTAGTGGTGAAATATCTGAGCTCCAAGCCTTTTCTGTAAAAGCTCCTTAATATGATGTTAGTGTGAACCATTCCTTCAACTGTCCTAAGGTAGCTACTGAAACAAATCTAAATCACTTATTTGATTTAACTGTATTCTTTCCTAACTTTTCCAGCAGAGGTGAATACTTACTTACTTACTGCATGGATATTCACAAATTGCTCGGATTTTAAATGGACCAGACCAAATGAATAGGAAAAGGTTCACAATTATTTGTCTAATTGCCTGACAAAAAAGTTGGGACCCAAAGTTTATAAATTCACTTTGTCTTGATAGCTAATTATATTACATTTTGCAATAAAAATTAAACATTGTTTGCTGTGTCTACATCATATTTACCCACCACATAACTGTTTCTCAAGCCTTTTTCAGAAATGCAAAAGTGGAGGAAATATGTACTTCTACATGGTCTTCACTGATTACTTTTGCAGAACAGTACAAGCTGGATGTGATTTCTAGGTCTGTCTTCCTTTGGCACCACGGACATCTAAGATATCTTCTCTGAAAATCACTCGAAAGGATAAGTTTAGGACTATATCCCACTGGTTGATATGGATGGAGCTCTTCAGATCAGTTGCAAAAGTTATATACTTTCCACAATAATAAAGATGGATAGTAGGTCCATCCTTATTAACATAGTCACCCTTCTTTCCGTTGAAAGACATGGTCTGGAGGATTGGTGGTGTGGTGGTGTCTTGTTATGCTTTGCAGTTGTATGACACACTTGTGATCTGACTAAGAATTAAGCTAGTTGGCAGAGCATTACAGAAAAAAAACTTTAGATGTTAAATGAAAACCTGTGGTTTCAGTCCTTCTGATTGATTAAGATGGACCTGTTCCTTTGGATTTGTCATTACTGTAACTACATAACTTTCATTTTGATTGTAGTTTTTTTCATGTTTGTTAGAATAAACTGTGATGGTATTAACACAAGAAAATGAGTGCTTACATTTTAGCTGCTCTTATCTGCTTGAGAACAACCATAATGAGTTCAACCAAGTGTAGTTAGCGGTGGGAAGATTGCTGCATTATGACTCTATGTACTGGTTTGAGGCCCTTCTGATATTCATGAAGTAAGTAGTGTAGTAGTCTTCTGCATGAGCTATGGTTAATATACAAAGTAGATTCAACAAGCTTCATTCAGATTATGACAACATAAACTATAGAATTTAAGTTTCAGTTAAAAATAATGTGATGCAAAACTAGTTGACATTGTTCCCCAAAGTTATGCATTGGAGAGTTTCTGCATGAGACACCAGGCGCTGGAGTACTGTGATTTCAAGCAACATGTTGCAAGTCTGCTGTCTACAGTGATCACAGGCCTCTGTTTGCTGTTTGTAAATGTAATTAAATCTGTATGTGTGTATATTCATTTAACTAAGAGATAAACTGTGCATTTTTTGCAAGTTATGAAAGCTACTTGTACTACTTGAAATGTACTGTGTTACAGGCTCGGAGCTGCTTTTGAGAGTGCACAAGGCACACTTCACTAGAATCTTTGTGGCAAAAGCAACTGTATAATAAACTTGATGTTTTTAAATTACAGAATTAAACAAAAGCTTAAAAAGAAAATCACCAAAATATGACTTGTAAACTTTCTCACTTCTAGAACTTATCTTTACTATAAGTTTTTTTTATATATATATCATTAAAACTTTGTTGTGGTTTAGTATAAGTTTAAACTCACAGTCATGTCTAAGGATGGTAAAGAACCAAAGCCTTCTGGCTTCAAAAAGTGTGACCGATGTAGCCAGAAAATGTCCTTAACAGATGGACACACCAGCTGCATATACTGTTTGGGTGCTGTCCATCTGCAGGAATCTTGTGCTATTTGTCATGGTTTTAGCTCTAGAGTTTTGCAAAAGAGAAAAAATAAGCTCATTGTTAGGGGTCTTCTCAGTCCCTTTTTCTGAGGCTATTGAAGGAAAACAAAGTTCACCAATGTCAGACAAATCTTCAAAACAGCTTCTTCCTCTGCACCAGCATCTGAACCGGTGAAGAAGCAGGCAAAAGAATCGACCAAGGACTCGAAGGCTTTCGAGCCAGAAAAATCTGTCTCTTCGGCTTCACTGCCTTTTCGGAACCGATAGAGTCATAGTTGGAGCCAGTCCCCTATATTGGAACCGGTCTCATCAGTACTACATTCACCCATACTGCAGTCAACAAGATCCTCAGCTCCATCCTCTCGGTCATCCAGAAGCCTGTCCCAACAACTATGTGGAGCGGGTGGGTAAAAGACTACTAAGGTCACCGGCACTGGTCAATATTCTATTGAGCCCTCCCAGACTGGAGTCTGCTCCGGCAACCATCACTACCCCATGACAATTCCTCCTCTGACCCAAATTGTGGCTTTGGAGCCAGAGGGCTTGGATTTGATAGTAGTGGAACCCTTGGGACCTAGCCCTGATCCAGGATCTTTGGTCCTGATTTCTGCTCCGAATTCCTTGGTGCCATCCTCTGGCGAGGGGTCTAGGGGCTAACGCTTCCCTGTCAGGTCTGGAGAGGAGGGTCAGGTCAGACAGTTCTCTGATCTGAATCTACCTCTTGGGGCCTCAGCGCTGGTCAGCTTGGCACCTTCATCGGCCTCAGAGCCTACGGCCTTAATTCGGGGGCAGCTTACGGCCTTGATTTGAGGACAGTGTCCTGGTTCTTCAGAGCCAGGGGCTCCCTCAGAATGGAATCGTGGTGTCTATGAGGTCATGAGGAGTGTGCTGTCACCCCAGTCAACTCCCCTCTCAGATCAAAGTTCTCTTCCCCCAAAAGTGCCAGAGTCTGCCTCTCTACCATTCCACCCCCAGGCATAGAGACCCAAAGTCCCAGGATGATCCAAAGTCCCAGGACCTATTTGCCATGTCCATGAATGCCAAATGCCGCAGTTATTTTGCCCTGATCCCCCCTCCGGGGGAGTCACCAAGGGATGCACTTGTACACGATTGGCTCCCAGGCCTTCCTTATGCCTTTCCTCCATTCCCATTAATCCCTAAAGTTTCTCCAGAAAGCCCTTTTGTTGAGAAGCAGGTTAATACTCATAGCCCTGTACTGGCCTCATCAGATTTGGTTCCCCTTCCTTTGGCCCCATCTACAAGAGGAGCCATGGATTCTGGACCCAGTACCAGGCCTCCTAATGCATCCATCAGGAATGGTTCATCCTTCAATCCAAACCCTCAAATTGACAGCTTCGCTGGTCAACTTCCAATCTTAGCCAGGTTTCCACATATATACCCTGCTGTGAAACACATCCTGGTTTCATCCCATAAGACCCACAACTAGGAAATTTTATGCTAGCAAGTGGAAAAGGTTTTCTTGTTGGGCTTCCGTCAATCATATTGATCCTTTCACAGCCCCAGTAACATCCATCTTAGACTTCTTGGCAGAACTATTTAATGAAGGGGCAGTAGCAGTTACCAGGGTCCAGGGAAGTAAATAGTGTGGGAAGTAATAGGCAGGGAATTATGGCTAGGCTTGTATAGGCCCTAGGGCCGATAGCCTAGTATCAACCTATGAACCATACGAGTTCAACTAGCTGCCATATCCAACTATCACATAGGAGATATGGGATTGAAAATAATGTGTCTCAGACTGTGCAGGGCCTTTCTGAGAGGTACTTTTTTTGCTAAGGCCGTCGATCAGGGAACCACCAGCTCCTTGGGACTTCAACTTAGTATTATCCACCTTAATCTTTCCACCATATGAACCAGCTTCTTCTTGTCATCTAAAGTTCCTAACTTGGAAATCAGTCTTTTTGGTGGCCATCATGTCAGCTAGGAGGGTGTCAGAACTTCAAGCATTATCCATACGCCCTCCCTACTTAGTTTTTCATAAAGATAGAGTCTCCCTTAGAACTAATCCATCCTTTCTGCCCAAAGTTTGTTCTGAGACTAACTTGAATCCATCTATTGATCTACCTGTTTTCTTCCTGAACTATAGCAACAGGGCAGAATATAAACTTCATCAGTTGGATGTGCACAGGCAACTATGTTTCTACCTACACAGAACAAAGTAACTCAGGAAATGTGATCCATTATTCGTATCCTTCTCAGATAAGAAGGGTGCTCCAATATCAAAGGTCACTCTGTCAAAATTACTTACTGATACTATTACCTATTCATACACTTCCCGACAACTGCCTGGTAAAATTAAGGGTCACTCAACAAGAGCTATTGCAACCTCAACTGCTTTTCAGGCTAGGTTACCTATGGATTCAATTTGTGCTGCAGTGACATGGGTTAAACCTCATACCTTTATTACTCATTACAAAGTAAACGTGGCCTCCCGGAACAGGGCTTCCTTTGGATCCACTGTTCTGAAGAGTTTGTTCCCTTGAGCCACCCAAGAAAGAAGGTGCTAGGGACACTGTCCAACCAGAAAGAATGAAGGTGAGATAGGACAACATAACGTAAAGAAGTTATGTACTCACCGTAACGTTCCATGTTTGTTGTCCATCTTACCTTTATTCTGGCTTCCCACCCTCCTTCACCCAACCTTCACTCCTGGAGGATCTAGAGTTTTTTTGATTGGATGTGAAACTCATCTGCTCTGCTTCTCTTCCTTAGTCCGAAGGGTCACGTGTTATGGATGTTTTTGTATAGATGTACATAACTGTTACTCTGTATAGTCATTTCAAACAAGATCTGGGTAATAATCCCTAGGCATGATGGCATGGGTATAGCCTCGAGCCAGTGGAAGCTATTAAGCTTTAGTAAAGGCCAAGTCAGAACTGATGCCCTGTTCCGAACCCAACCAGCAAGAATGAAGGCAACATGGACAACAAACATGGAATGTTATGGTGAGTACTTAACTTCTTTTTGCTTAAATTTTAATCAGGGTGAGCTTAGGCTAGATACACAGTTATGTTTGTAGACTTTTATTTTATGGTAGTGATAACTCTTTTTTCCTGTCTTATCAATTTTCTTTCCTGATCCTGACCAACAAGCAGTGAAAGCTGGGCATTATTCAGCTACTGTTAGTTATCATCCCTTTATTCCTTTCTACTGTATTGTACCATAAGTTGTTGGTTTACTTTTAAAACAAAGAAAGAGTTTCAGGGAAGGCCTCAGGGTTCAAAAAATGTAACCAATATGGCCAGAAGATTCCACCCCAGAATATTCTAGAATTTTACATTGCAGGCCTGGGAGTGGGACTGTTATAAGCCCCAGTCATATCTGCCAAAATTTCATCTCAGGGGGCCTCCAGGCAAGAAGGAATAAATTACTTCACAAAGGATTATTGACTTCTGAAGGTAAACCCAAAGACAAAATATACTTAAAACATGACAGGGGCTCAAAAAATTAAGCTATGCATTCTCTTCCCTATGAATCTGACAAGAAGAAGCTTTCTTCAGACAACCCAGCCCAAGGTGTAGCAGGAACTCCAGTGTAAGCATTGACACTTGGGGCTTCCCAGCTAGAGATATTCGTAATCCCTGACCTTCTGAGAAAGAAGGTAGGTAATTTCTCCTAGGTACTGTGAGTCAAGGCCTTTCTCCTCGAGATAAACCACATCAGCTCTGTCACTTCAAAGCCATGCCCTTAACCTTGCCTGGGGCAGGATGACAAAGGCCTTAGTCAAGGTGCATTTGGAAATGGACATCCATTCTTTCCCCTCTGCATTGAGGGCAGCTAGAGATGATCCTGTACTCTCAACTAATTTGGCTGCTTCTCCAGGCCAGTTGTCTGCACCAGGAGTTTTTGAACCCACAGTTTTTTGCTGGCTCCAATAATAAGGTTGAAGTGTCCATCAGCCCTGGTGGCCTTAATGCCAGGTTATTGACATTGATAGCTCGGAGAACAGTTGGCATAATAGTTAAGGGCTTCTCCTCCCATGCCCAAAGTACAATGTTCCATCCTGACCTCCAGCCAATGCCTGTTTAGAATTTGCATTTTTTCCCTGTGTCTTTGTGGTTCCTCACATCATCGTCAAAAAAAAAAAAAAAACATACTGTGTGTTTTCATCTCAAACTCACCAATGAATGGAGCTGTGGGCAGTAGTACAGACTCCACATAGTGCCCAATCTGGGAAGAGTTGTACAGACCAACCACTTTGGGCATCTACTGTGGTGCACAGTATCCTCGAGATAGGGGAACACGGACCACAGATGGTCTGCTATGGCAGGGCTAGCCACTTGGTGTAAAATATGGCTCCAGGTGATTTAATCTCACTAAAATGGGCATGGGTAGTTAATGGAGATAAGTGGGTTGAAGACCTGGCCTACTCCAACCTACACCAGGGAGCCATGCTAATGATGGGAAGGGTGTATGTGCCCCTATTGGCCAATGCGTGCCCGCCATAAGGCCCAACAACCCTGGGTCAAGCTACTGGCTGGCTGGTGTTCAGTTCCCCAGCCTGGGATAGCTCTGTTGAGCAAAAGCTGGACGTAAAACCAATTAACCTGCCAAACATGAATTAAGAATTGCTATAGTCAATGTAGGTTCACTACTGACAGGTCAGAGCTTGGAACATGATGGTACAAAGGATGCTAGACATTCTATGCATCCAAGATGGAAGAGCAGTGTAGCAAAGCCACTTGGCTTGGGATCCAGAGTCTACTACTCATGAAGAGGACAGGCTAGAAATAGTGTCAGAACTGTTTTGAAAGAGCAGATTCAGAAGGAGGCAGTAAGGGATGTCATCAGAATTAGTGACAGACTCATGGCAAGCAGACTCCAGTGTAATGATAGGGCAGTATTCATAATCTCAGTGTATGCCCCACAGCAGGGTTGTGATAGTGAGGGAAAAGGTACATTCATATAGCAGTTGCAGGACCTACTAGATAAAGCAGGACACCATGAATTGGGGTTGATAATGGGTGACCTGAATGCACATATTGTAATAGAGCAGGATATGAAGACTGCCTAGGTTCACATGGGTGGGGTAACAGGAATAAAGGGGAGAAGTCATTCTAGACTTCTGTCTGGCAAATGGCTTGACAGTAGCCAACACATGGTTCAGAAAGAGAGAGTGTCACAAGATCGCATACAAGAATGGCCAACATGCAACTCAGGTAGGCTTCCTCCTAGTAAGGAAAGGAAACTGGGATAGAATTAGTGATTACAAAGTCATACCCAATGAGTCAGCCCACAGCATGAATCACTTGGTGCCACAATAAGCTGCAAGAAGTGGTCAGAGAAGGCTCTAAGGTCAACAGAGACCAGGCTGAAGACCTGGAAGTTGACTGGAGAGGAAGTAAACACCTCAAGGAATTACTTATGGCTCTAGCACCCCAAGAAGAAGAGGAAATAGATGGAGTTGAAGAAGAATGGCAGCACATCAAACCAGCATGTGTGAAGACTGCACAACAGGTATGTGGACGATACAGTTATGGAAATAAGGTACATAAGGGAAAGCTGGTGGTGGTGGAAATGCAGAAGTCCAGGATGTCATCAAAAGGAAGGAGTGCAGGAAAAAGTAGAGATAAAAAAGATGGACCAGGCTAGGAGGAACTACGGGTTGGCTAATAAAAAGGCTAAGAAAGAAGTTGCAATAGCAAAGAATAGGGCATCAGAGGCACTCTGCCATCTTCTGGAAAGTGAATCAGTAGGTGGCACAAAGAAATTATATCAGGTTGTAAGACAAATACAGAAACATAAAGAAGATAGACACCCTTCATAAGGGATGCCAGCAACACCCTGCTCACCAATGAAGAAGACCCCCACAGAAGCAGTACTGCCCCAGACACAGCCTACAATGAGAGATGAAGAGAAGCCCATCCTAGAAGAATTAAATAGCACTAAGAAAAATGAAGTCAGGGAAGGCAGCAAGCTCAGATAAGGTCACCAGCAGATATGCTAAAGATGGTGGGTGAGATAGGGGAATAATATCTCCTGAGGGTATTCATAGCAATGTGGAGAGAAAGGCATATCACAGATGACTGGAGAATAAGCATACTTGTACCAGTGTACAAGAACAAAGGAGACATCCACAACTGTGGGCAGTACAGAGGTATCAAACTCCTATCACATTGCATGAAAGTTCTGGATAGGGTAATTGATAAATGGCTGTGAAGAGTAGTAGAAAGTAAGATTGGAGATGAGCAGTTCAGATTCAGATCAGGATGCAACACAACTGACATGATATTTGCAGTGAGACAGATAGTTGAGAAGAAGCTAGAGATAAGGAAAGAGTCCAACTAGACATTCCTAGACTTGGAGAAAGCATATGACAATGTCCCAAGAAAGCTGATTTGGGCAGTACAACTGTGGTTCTGTTCCCAGAAACAGTAGAATTTGTGCTGGCTGTGTATAAGGACACAATGACTCAAATGCAAAGTGTTCATCTCCCATAGGGATTACCAGTTGGAGTGGGTGTATAGCAAGGTGTGGCTCTAAACCCACTGCTGTTCACACTGGTGATGGACGGATGGGAGAGATCAACAAAGCTGCTGTATGCAGACAGTGTTGGCATTACAGGCAGACTCTAAGCAAGAACTTTAGCAAAGAATATGGGAATGGAATGCAAAACTGAAGGCAGATGGGATGAAAATAAGTACAGATAATGGAATTTAAAAGTCTGATGTCCTCATTCTAGAGTTCCCTACTATTTACAGAGCCATAATTCTCACTAGTCTTATATGCAAAGCCACGGAAAGAATTATTATGGAAATGATCAATAATGAAACAGTAAACCTCCAGACACTGGACCCAACCCAGTTTGATTTCATCAAGGGCAGCATGCCTACTCAACCTGGTGGACTTTGAGAAAGTCACCAAAGCAATGGATGCGGCCAAAATGGTTCACACTGCCTACCATGATTTGGCCCAAGGCTTTGCACACAATACCCCACTCAGGCATTGTTGACAAACTCAGTTGGTTAGGTACACACCTGTATGTCACCCTGTGGATAGCCAACTGGCTCATAGACTGAACCCATGAAGTTAGAATTAGGGAGTCCACCTCTACACAGAGGCCAATCAGAAGTGGAGTCCCTCAGGGATCGATCCTTGGACCTCTCCTTTTTGGCATTTACTTTTCTGAAGTCAAGGCCAATATCAATGGTCTCTGGCTGACTAAATTTGCAGATGATTGCAAATTAATAGCTGTCATTGAAGCTCACATGGACACAAATGTTCCCCAGGAAGGGCTGATACAGACAAACAACTGATGTCAGAGCCATGGACTAAAACTAAATGTCAAGAAATACATAATGGTATCCTTCAGGAAGTCATCCACCCTTGGTAACCATCATATTGACAGCACACCTCTTAGAGGTGACCCAATAGTCAGGGAGTTAGGGTCACACACAGACAGTAATCTAGCCTTTGACCATCATGTGTCTACAGTAGTGAGGAAATCATTCCATGTTGCACAACTTATAAATAAAGGTATAGCATCTAGGTCCAAGGAAGTCATTGTTCTGCTGTATTTGGCATTCATCAGACATCATTATGTGCAGTGCCCCCCTTTGGTTTGTACCTAACCAGACATATCCAACAATTGGAATGTCCACAGATGTTCCTCACCAAAAGAATACAGAGTGTAAGTAAAATGTCCTATGCAGACCACCTCATATCCCTATCCCTGTATTCTGTCTTCTAGAGGCTGATGATGGGAGATCTATGCCTGGCATACGGGGCATTGTCAGATGCCACTCGGATGGAACTCCTGCATATCCACAAAACAAATAGCATCAGAATTATCCATTCTAAAAACTTAAACCTTGCCTGTGATATAAGTAGGACCTGCTGGAGAGACAGGTAAGTATCCCAGAGCCTACCCCGTCTCTGCAGCAGACTCCCCATCCATGTGAAGCAGAGTTTCTCCCTAACCCAATTCAAGTGTAACTTAGACAATTGGATGGTGAACATGAAATTCATCCCTGGCTTGGCATGCATGTCTTTAATGGAAACAATCAACCTGTAAATGTTTCATCTCCCAGGCCCCTGCTTGTAAATGTTTCATCTCCCAGGCCCCTGCTTGTAAATGTTTCATCTCCCAAGCCCCTGCCTACACTTATCAAGGGTACCAGAACTTGTCAGAGATTTGGGATGCATGGCTAGGCTTAAAAAGGCCTTTGCTGTCATAGACTAGTAAACATATGATCCTATAAGACAGTGGTAATGGCAACAAATTGGGGAAATCCAAAGAAGCTGAAAATTGAGATAGAAGGGAAGATGGTGGAACAGGTTAATAGCTTCAGGTATCTGGGAGGGGTGGTTGAGGAGAAGGGAAGTTTGAATGAAGAGGTCAAACCTAGAATCAGAGGGGCTGCAGCCAACTGGCATAGAGTGTCAAGTGTAGTGTATGACAGAAGAATGCCAATGAAGCTGAAAAGTAAGGTGTACAAAACAGTGATGTGACCAGTACTACTGTATGGTACAGAAGCCTGGCAGTAAAGGTAGAGCAGATGAGGAAGCTAGAGGTGATAGGCATGAAGTGCCTGAGATGGGTGATAGGATGCACATTGTGGGACGGACAGAATGAGGACATATGAGCAGAAGACTAAGTAGCCCCAGCTGCTAAAAAATCAGAGAGAACAGATTACAGTGGTTCAGGCACATGTGCAGAAAAGCTGAAGACAATGTGATGAAGAAGATTTGGGACAGACAAGGTGGTAAGAGGAAACAAGGACCTCCAGCAAAGAGTTGTATGGATTGTGTGAGAAAAGATCTGCGACTGTCGGGTATAAGTGTCGAAGAAGGCAGGAGTATAGCTCTGCCTTGAGAAAGACGGTGACAGATAACATGACACTCCGACCACATAGAGAAAATGGGAAAAAGGGGGTTGATGATGACAGCTTCGGCTTCAATGCTCTCAGCACCTTTCTTGATGTCAGCATCATTGACCTTCGAATCCTCTTTAGCAAAGTCTTCCACAGTATTAGTTTTGGTCTCCAGTTCTGGGGATTGTTTTCTGCCAGCTTTGGCATTGATTGAGATACTGATGCTTTCAGTGTGGGCAGGAGATTGTTATGATGCAATCAACCAGGTTGACAGTTCTCAGGGAGTCTTTTGATGAAAGATTCACCCCAAGAATCCCTTCAGTCAGGCATCTTGATGCATTTCTCTTCATCCCAGAAGGATATTGGCATGGAAAGCTACTGGCAGTCTATGGTTTCTGATTGCTCCGATTACTTTCCCAGACAATACATAGAAAGAGCAAATGTAAAAGGAACCAGCTGGACAGTTTGACTTTGTCTCCTACACTGGATACTGACTTGGACAAGAGGAGGAGGCTTCCACCCATTCTCCTCCTAGTAAGCCCAGATATGGTGAGGTTCACAAATTAATGTGTCCAAGATGTTCATGACCAATTGACCCAGCTACCCTGATGAAGAAATATTAGCTGGCGGTGGTGGTGCTGCGGTAGCATTGTTGCCTCACAGTAAGACGCTGTCCAGTTCGATTCTCAGCTAGAGCGTCTTCTGCGTGGAGACATGCGTGAATGGGCGTACCTTCATTGAAGGTTGTGCATCAGGGCTGGTAACTCGGCGCGTAAAAATCAACTACCAATCATTAGCGGACCGGAGTTCCGCTGTGGCGACCCCTATCCGGGAAAAGCCGAAAGACACAAACAACCAAACAAACCCTGATGAAATATTCCAAAAGTTTTTTTTTTTCTGCCCTTTCTGTTAGGTGGTCTACCCCCAATGAGTGATTGCATGGTAGTGGGCAGGGCATGGAAAGAACCCAGTTTGGCAAAATCCATCTTTAGAAGATCAGATACAATCAGAAACAATCCTCTGATTCCATCATGACAAACAGACTTGGAGTAAGGTTGTTCTGGCTGATTCCAGAATAGTGGCAGCAATCCCCAAAAAGAGTCATCAGAATAGAGTGCTATTATCCATCCTTTTGGATAAGGTTTCTCATGCAATTGAACATGTTGGGAAGTATGTGCATGCCTCAGGTATATTCACCATCAAAGTTCTAAATTAGCTACTGCATATGATGTATTTTCAACATGATCTAGCATTCGACATATTAAAAAAGCTGCCATCTACACAGAAAGCATGCCCTGCCCACTACCATGAAATCATACAATCAGGTGGCAGCTGTGATGAGCTTCTCAGCACTGTCTACAAGGCTAATTCACAATGCAGCAAGACAGCTATATCAATCAATGCTATCCACAATGCCTAGGCACTTCAACTTTGTTGAAAATTTCAAGGCACCATTCAGCAAATCCACCTGTGATGGGTCCTCCTTACCCTGACCACAGATAAAAGAAAAAAAATTGTTGAAGTGTAAGCAAGAAGATAAAAGCTCACAACTATGGGTCTAAAGATATCTACTCCTCAAAGAAAAATGTTTTCAATGAATCAGAAAACTGCAAGAAACATGGGGTTTAAAAAGACCAATAGCCATATTTTAATCAGTAATCAGACAGTAATTCCTAGGGCTGTGACAATTTTTCAAATAGATACCATCCAAGAAGGAAAGGAAGTCTGCAAAATGAGGGAGCTTGCCTCAGAATTCTGAGAGCTTTGCCTAAGTTTCGACTTTTGGAGGTAGTCAGGACTCAGAATCTTCTTGCACCTAAAAGAAGAAAAATGAATGAAGGCGATTATATCTGGAAGTGACAAAATACCCTTAATATCCTCATCAAGGCTATCGTCTCTTCTTCTTCCTGACATTTCACCCCATCAGAAGGAGATGGCAGAAATAGCCATCCAGGAGGTTCCACCAGACGTAGAAGAAAAAAGGACCTCAGTTCAATTTTAGAATTTAGTGGGCTAAATTTTTACATTTTGAATTCTAAAGTCTGGATTGTTATGGTGCTGTCATTTCTTCCATGCATACAGGAAGGCAATTTAATATGTTATGTGGACTTCCAGGATGCCTGTCTACACACAAAAATGGAAAGACATCTGGAACCAGTCACTGCTATTTCAAAGCCATTCTGTTCTCATCACCAAATGCATGTCAGCAGTAGACGTTTACATCAGAATGCAAGGGATCAGGCTACCCATACTTTGATGGCTGGCTACTTGCTACCTCCAACAAGGAGTCACTGACTCAGGCATGCATTCTTTACTGCAGCTGTTCTTATCCTTTATGATCGCACTGAATGTTGCAAAATCCATTTGGAGCTGTTATAGGCACAAGCTTTTATATGATGTCACCTGAATACAGTGATCAACTAGTTGGTCTCCCTCTGGAAAGATTTCTGTCCTTGCTTCCAGCAGTTTGAACTTTTTTACAACATATCACCCCAAACCCAGTCCTGACATTCAGTATGTTGGATATAATTGTTGTGGCAGTTCATTTAGTTCCATTTGTCATGTATGATACAAAAATGATGCACTGAACCTTAGGAATCCAGTAGCCCTAGATCTTGGGTCATCTGCTTCAGACCTGCAAACTTTCACAAGCATGCTGCTGACACCTCTAGTAGTCGACAGATCAGTCTTTCTTATGGATATCTGATTTCTCCTCTCCTTTCCACTGTCATAGTCATCACAGATACATTGGCTGTGGGATTGGAGTCATTACTTAGAGCAAGGCATTTCATGGAATTTGGAGGCTGCATCACACATAGATATCTTGGAGATGAAAGCGGTCTTCCTTTAGTTACAGGCTTTTCAGAACCTCCTTCCAGAGGGTGCAGTGGCCACTCAGTATGTCAGTAGTGTGGTATATAAACTGTTAAGGGTGAACCAAGTCTTATACCCTGTATCAAGAGGCCATGGGATTATGGGAATAGGCCATGAATCCTTAGTTCTGTCTGATAACTAATTTCCCAAGACAAGCAGACTCTCTAGCAGACAGGTTCAGAAAGCATCTCCTGATGCTGTACAAGTGTTCTTGAAGTCTAACTGTGGCATGCTTGATTTTCTGCTGATGTTGAAAACAGCCTCACAGCAGTTTATTTGTATCTTGCATTAACACTAAATGCAGCAGCTTCTTTTCCCCAGTCTTTCCACAGGGTCAGATACCCAGGGAAGCTATAGTCCATAAGCAGCCCCTAGGACTCATGTCTGCTTTCACTTTCCACTGATTACGATATTCTTGAAGAAAGACAAATTGAGCAGAGCCAAAGTCATTCTCATAGTCCCTTTCTGGCTCTGTCAGGTATGGCTCTTTTTTATGGCCCTTTATGAAAAAGAAACCTCCTCTTCTTACACTTTTATTTATCCTTTGTTGACTAGGTTAGTCCAGCTAGGCTAGTGGCCTCTTTTTTTAGGGGAGATCTGAGGCAGTACTTATACTACTAGGGGAAATTTGGCCAGGGTACCAGGAACTTCCCCTACTGTTTCATCTTACTGTTTTCCATCACAAACACTAGGTGATGTCAGAGGGCTGCTGCTGGTTTTGTGAGAAATCCAAAATGGAGAAGAGATGGGGCAGTATGTGTTTTGGAAGAAGCAGATCAAGAGGTTTCTAAAACTATTGGAACAGAGGAAATTATTGTAACAAATTTAGGAGATGGATTACCAACGCAGGATTTACTGAATTTGATGGAGGAAAGTAAACTAGAAAGTGGAGCATGAGGAAGTTGGAGTGAACTAGTTGATAGCGTTATGGAAGCAGAAGAATTGACAGTTTCAACAGGAAAAAACAGTGGATTTTGGAGATAAAGGAGCAGAAAACACTGGTGTGTGGCTAGTGAACTGATTAGTTTTAAGAACACATAGCATGAGGGTATGAAAAATCTTTTGTTGATGTTGCACAAATGGAAAGACAAGTAGCTGTGGTAATAGAAAGAAATAAGCAACAAACTGAGCAACTCAGATTTAAGAAAATCTAGAACAACATAAATAAATTCAGAAGAAACAGATATTGTGAAAAGATTTTATTCAGACAGAAAATAGGAATGAGTTACTGGATATTGAGGATGGAGAGAAGGGAGATTTTGACACAGGAGAAACACAAGAACAAAATAAGTCAATAGGAGGATGTGAAGAAGGAAAAAAATGCAAGTTGGAAAAAAGAATAAAAAAAGGTAAGGGATGATATAAATGTATGAAGCATTAACATGAACAGTATTAGAAATTGTATCTGGGCTAATGGTTATTGAATGTTTAAGAAGGTGAAACCAGAAATTACATGTTTATTAAATACAAGATTAAAAAAAAAGAGAGAGAGGAGAAAAGGAATAGAATTGAGACCTTCTGGGGAAACAAAATTGTGTGTTTTGTAGAAAATGAATACCAGGTAGGATGGTGTGATATAAGAAAAAGGGGCTGATGTGTAAGATTACTTGCAATTTAATCATATACATGTATGTCAGACAGGAAAGTATGTTTGAGGTCTTAAAAATGTTTTGGTTAATATGTTTATTGTAATAGGAGGCTTTAACCATAACTTGAAGGGGAAAGGAGCACAACATGTGGAAAACACTGAAGGAAGTTATAAAATGTGGAAGACTGCAAGTAGGAAAAAATGAAAATGGACAAAGTGGGATATTTAAAGCAGAGAGAAGTTATGTAATATGTTCTAATGGAATGGAAGGAATAGGATGGAGGTGTGGAAATTGCTGACATTTCATATCATAGAGTTTTATGGGTAAGAATAAGTGAAAATACATAAAAGAAGGGAAAGGAATAAAATGTTAACTGGTAAAGCTAGTAAAACAAAAGAAATGAAGCTGGAGAGTAAGACATTATGGGATGAACATATGATAATGAGGGCATTTTATAAAACTTGATCTGTATGATGAGTAGTATTTAAAGTAAAGTATTAGAAAGTGTTTTTGAACATAGGAAACAGAATAGGAAATAAAAATAAACAATATAAAAATAATAGAAGAGCTTCAAGTAGAAACTGAGAAAAGAAACAGAATAACAGAAATAGAAAGTTAATCCAAGGCAGTAAGACAAAAATAACTGGAACAACTGAAGAGGCAACCAACGACATAAACCACCGTCCAGCAAATATAAAATGAAAATTTATTGTTAAGCAACACACTTTTCTCTGCTTTTCGTCCTGTGTGAATCACAAAACTTCTTCAGACAAATTGTTTACAGGTGGCAATGCTTATAAAACCGGGTAATTAAATTTTGTGACCTTTAATAACAAGTACTATCTCCAAAAGGTTGGTGTAGCAATGGGATCACCTTGTGGGGCCAGCTTCGCCAACCTAGTAATGGCACATTGGGAGAACCAATTTGTATTTAATAATACTATTGACATTTCCAAAAACATCCATTTTTATACATGCTTTTTGGATCTCTCTCAGGCAGGAGACCTACTATCTTACCTTAATTCTACCACCACATTTTTACAGTTCACATCTTCCTTTTGCACTGAAAGGATAGCATATCTTGCCGTGGAACTTTCCAAAGACTATAGTAAAGACTGCTATGTCTCTAGAATATTTAGGAAGGAGACTTATTCTAATGCCTTTCTCCATTATTCAAGCTGTCACCCCTTGTCACAGAAGAAATCAGTCGTGAAAGGGCAATTAGTTAGAGCAGCCCAAATGGTTACTAGAATTGATGATTTCCTATTGGAATGCGACCTATTAAAAGACATGTTTCTTAAAAGAGGGTACCCCCTTAGGATGGTCTCGGAAGTGATGTACGAAGTCCAAATGAAGGGAGACACTGGTTTTTATAAACCAATATTAAATTTAGGCCAAGCTGGCTTACTTATGACTTCCACACAAGAGAATTTACCAGCTGAATTGAACTTCGTTTGTTCGTTTAGTGTTGATGCCAGTAACATTAAAGCTATAATATTAAAAAAATGGCGCTTCCTAACTAATGAGAACACATTAAGAGAAAACCTTGTAGAACAACCTAGAATTGTATTCAGAAGAGGCATGAACCTTAAAGGTATTTTGGAGGGGGACAACTTACCATTTACGACAAGGAAGGGTATGTTTAAATGTGACATGTGTAAGCTTTGTAAGTTCATGTCCATGGGATCCTCGTTTGTTGTGGGAAGTATTAAATTTGACATCAACCACAAGATTGATTGCCAAACTAGAGGGGTAGTTTACTTAGCCAAGTGCAACCATTGTCCCGCATTCTATGTCGGGAAAACCAACAGGAGGTTACGGGAACGTGTGTATGAACATCAGTATTGCATTAATAAAAATAAATATGAGAATGCCTTAGCTAAACACATAGGAACCTACCCCCAACACGAGTTCAGTTTTAAAGGGATAGATATGGTTCCAATAAATGTAAGAGGTGGCCCATTGTCACTACTATTAGAAAAATTAGAACTAATTTGGCAACTCCGCTTGGATGCAAGTAGTTTCCCTGGGTTAAATGACTCTCTATCCATTAAGTGTATTTTGAGGCTTAAGAACCTAGCTAGATAATACTATCCAATGTTGCTTAACAGTGCTGTTTATGGTATTTTTATAAGTTGATTTAATACGGACCATAGAAATTTAGTTTTAGAATATTTTTAATATTTTTCAATATTTTTATTATAAATAATAATAAAAGTAGATTTTAGCTTTTAACAGGGCATTTATTTTGGGAGAAGTGTTGGTTGATTACTTGTATTTATGTACTGACATTTTTACACATTTATGTAAGTGCTTTTTTGCTTCCCATTTACTGAATTACTGTTTTAAGTATTTAATTGCACTTGTTTAATTACCTGGTTTTGTAAGCATTGCCACCAGAAAACAATTTGTCTGAAGAAGTTTTGTGATTCACACAGGACGAAAAGCAGAGAAAAGTGTGTTGCTTAACAATAAATTTTCGTTTTATATTTGTTGGACAGTGGCTTGTGTCGTTGGTTGCCTTTTCAGTTGTTCCAGAAATAGAAAGTTGTATGACAAACACAGACAAAGTTAAAAATATGTTATTTATGCAAAGGATGTCATACAGGTAAGAAGGGGGGGGGGTATCATTTTATTTACGAAAACTAGTGAGAATAAAAGAAGGTAGAATGGATGTGTTATTTGATGGAGGGTTGTGTAAGATGTAAACAAAAATAAATAATGGAAGTAGCAGAAAGATTTGCAGGTAAAATATATGATAAGGAAGAAGCTGAGAAACCTAAATGGTTTGTTAATTCACTTACTCCAATAGCATTACCTCTGTAAATCCTCAGTAGACACCCATAACACCACTGTTATTAAACACTTTCAAAATTCCCATCTACAGCTTTGCAGTGTGCTGTCAACGTTAAAGGGAGCTTGTCAAAGTTACAGCTTTTTGTTTTTTTTTAACACCAATGCATTATTTACATTGCATACATTTGTCCCACAATACTTTCCCTGCACATTTCTGTTGCATTTTGAGTAAATTCCCTGTTTCTGCTTCTGGACCGTCCCGCTCTCAGTTATGACAACTTGCACCACCCACAGTGTGATGTCATCATACACCCCCCCTTCCCTGCCCTCAGTTAATTAAATATGACCCTGCTTCGCTTTCCCATGATTGTATTTATTCCCAGTGGAAAATACCAACAACCCTAATGGTTCCTATCACAGAAACCTCCAAAAAAAAAAAAAAAAAATCAGTTTCTCCAATGGAAAAAAAACATAAATGCTTGAACAACACATTGTAGCCAACAGGGTATTTTAGTCATTTGCCTAAAAGGCACTAAGTGCTCATAGTGTGAGACTCTGGAAGTTAGTACTTGACATACATTCTAGAAAAGTTAGTGTTAGGTCTGTAACTAGAGCAGGGAGAAGTGGTGTTAACCCTAGATGCAACCTGTTAGGGGTTCTAGGTACCGATGGCGTGCAAGTGTTTTGCGGTCAGATTACAACATTATGTGTGGTGAGTTAACTCTAGCAAGCTGTAAAATGCATTACTAGTAAACAGCTTGCTACAGTTTAATGGAGACGATTTTTCCTTCAGCTTTAGATTCACTGTAGCTTATTTTGCAGCTAGCGGGGTATTAGTCATTTACTCTAAAGACTTTAGGTGCACATAGTGTGAGACTCAGATGTTCAGTACTGGCATACATTCTACAAATTTTATTTATTTAGTTAGTTGTGCATTTATTTATGTATTTATTTATTGTGCTAACCGTATGATAGGGAGGTGGGAGTTGCTTTAGGAGTGCAGTACCAGCCTACTGGCATTCACCATTCAGCCAGTCTCTCTCTCTCTCTCTCTCTTTTCTGTTGGGCGAGGTCTGTTAGCCGATCATGACAGATTGCAATCTGAAGCTGCGATTTCAGCACCTTCAACAGATCCCGTTAATGGCAGCTGCAACCATACTTCTCAATTTCTTACCTCTTAGCTTAAGAAATCTGGGCAAAGCCCAAAAATAGAGCCGGATTTTAATTATTGTTCTTATAAACTTAGAAAATAACTAGAACAACAAGATTTGATTTACCATGCATTTTCTGAAGAATATGAAGTTTGAAACTCGAATGCCTGTCATTATGTATTGATGTCGGTTTCAGTGGTTTTGATTTGTTCAGAAAACCACAGATTTTATGACGAGCAGACTAAAAATATAAGACAAAATCTGAGCATTCTGCAAATATTTGGACAGTTGAGGGGTATGGTTCTAACATTCTTTAACTCCTCTCTTTCAGCACTTGTCAATTTAAACACCGCTCAAGACGAAGTGTCTCACAGTTGTCTCCCCTGTTCTAAAGAACTTTTTTACCACTTTTTCCCATAAACTCTGAAAGTTGGAAATGGAAGGTCTGTGGGTGAAAATGTTCTGCTTTTTCCTAAGTAAATCAATCACAGTTGCTTTGGAATCCAGCTTTCAGCACTAAGCTTTTAAGATGGCATTATATAGTTTTAATTAGCATTTAGTGTAAACAAAATGAACATTTGCTACTTAAATGTTTTACACTGATATTTAGAATTATTTTTGTCAGCAGTTTCAGTGTGGTAGTGGAAGCGTCCATTTTGTGAGGAAGGAGGTGGTGGAGAAATGTCTGCAAAGTTTGAAGGTGGGAGATGGGGCCCCATTCATGTTGAACATTGCCATTTTGATTTCTTTGATGCTGTTTTGGGGTTTGGAGCCGGGGGATATCCTACACAGGAGATCACAGGGGTGTTTAATTTTCCTTGTACTAGCAATAAGCAAATGTGGCAGTTTTTGTAGTAAGTTGATGCTCTTATACTAAACAAACCAGCTAGTTCTAGTAGTGGGCTGTGTAGTGTTTTATAGGACTAGTAACTAGTATTTACTTTATGCATAATTCATAAATTCATAGAAGTTTACTAAGATAACAACCCTAGAGCCCTTGCAAGCCTAGCCATATTAATCCCGAGTTGCCACACTTGCCGGTGGTTTGATAAGTGAAGTTCACAGAGGTAAGAGTCTATGGTAGTTAATATCAATGTCCTCTGTCCAGGGTGCCACCCCTGGAGTGAATTCGTGGTCACCCATCCATTGATCTAGGTTGCTTTTGAAGAGGGTCAGGGAGGGGTTCTGTTTCACGTGAATTGGAAGCTTGTTTCAGAGACGTGAGTGGGTCTAGTTCACTTAAATTGGAAGCTTGTTTCAGAGAAGTGGCAGTCTCTGGAAAATGTATCTATCTCTCCAGCATGACCCATTCAGGTCAGAGGCTAGGTTAAGATACTTGGAGCAAGTGAACCTCATGCAGTTTGATTTAAGCATGTGTACCATTTTCATCAGGGCTGGGTCTGAGACTACCCCTTAGCAACCTGTAGGAGACAGAAT
The DNA here is from genome assembly GCF_019279795.1 of Protopterus annectens. Lineage (NCBI taxonomy): Eukaryota > Metazoa > Chordata > Ceratodontiformes > Protopteridae > Protopterus > Protopterus annectens. The sequence goes on along the minus strand of NC_056733.1, from coordinate 1,418,228,911 downwards.
ACAATGACAGGGCTTTCAGTCTTTCAGAGTAAAACTTGTTTTTACTACCATGTGATTTCTTGGTGAGAAACCTCTGTGGTCTCTCCAGTTGTTGCAGGTGTCTGGTGAGGTACATGCAAAAGGGATCATTGTATTCAGTTACTGGTCTGATGAGGGCGAAGTATAATGGAAATATAACATCCTTAAATCCATATGCTAAGATGGGTTACATAGAATGATTTCCTTACTACTGTGGATATGTGATGATTAATGTTCAGATTGCTGTCAACCTGAGTGCCCAGATCATGTACCACTAGGTCTACACTTAGGGGTACTGTTTATTGTGTAATTAGTGAGGATGTCAGCTTTCTCAAAGGGAATATTGATTCATTTTTGCGTTTAGCTTTAAGCCATGACTTTGGCACCAATCATTTGTCTGCGTTAACCCTGCCTGCAGTATATTAACATAATTGGAGGACTCAGCGATTGCTCCCAGTTTGCAATCATCAGCGAACTTGGTCAGCCACAGTCTGTCCAAGTTTGCCTGGACTTCTGAGAAATAAATTCTGAACAGTAAGGAGCTTAGCTCAGAACCCTGTGGTACACCACAGGTTATTGGTCTTTTGCTAGAGTTGAACTCAACCACTTTGACAGTATGTGCCCTGTTGGTGAGCCATTTGGTTACCCATCTGGTAATGTAGGGCTAATGCTCAAATAGGAGAGTTTCTCTATAATGCATGAGTGGGGGATTGTATCAAATGCCTTGGCTAGGTCAAGATAGGTGGTATGCACTGTCTTTCCCTTGTTCAGAGTCTTGGTGACTTTCTCACAGAAGTTAACCTTGTTTAACAAGCATGATCTACCTTTAACAAATCCAAACTGGGTTGGGTCCAGAGTTTGGAGATTACCTATGACCTTGTTAATAAAGTCTCTGTCTTTTTTAATTTCTTCATGTGTTTTGGGTTTCTAATACCATGACAGGAATGGACCCCATTCCTAAGTCAAAGTATGATTCAAGTTCATGAAATTAGTATTGTTTCAATTTTTGCAGATAGCCAGACATGCTCTTTGCAGCACCTGCAATGTGCACAGTAATGACTCATTTCTGCAATTCGTATGGAGTTACATTTATCAGTAACATATCTAGCTATGATTTTAAGTTCTTATTTATAAGACCCATAGCTCCTACTACTATTGGAACTGTGAATCCTTCTTCCACATTGCCCTCATTTCTGCCTGCAAATCCTGGTATTTTATGACTTTGTCTCTCTCTACATAAGACACTGTAGTCACTGGCTGTAGCAGTTTCAATTATCAATCCTACTTCTGTCTTCTTTCCATGGACTACTATATCTGTAAGACTACTATATCTGTTTTTCTCGCATCTATTTTTTGAACTGTTGGTAATGGGTGATCCCATATGACAAACTTCATTTTCTATAATTCTTTGTGGCTCATGTTTCCAGTGTCTTTTAGCTCCTTCAATATTATAATATTTGCACAATTAAATAGTCTTGCCACATTATTATGCGTTTCAGTATACAGTTCTTCTGCCATTAGTATATCACAACCAGAAACAGGATGTTCAACTGTTTCCAATTATGTTTTACAAAACCTACAATGTGAAGTTGTTCTATCTCGCCAGATGCTAAAGCTCAAGGTCTTCAAACAGCTCATGGCCTACTCCCTATCCCATGATGCAATAGTGCTTCCCTCAGATCTTGTTTGCCGCTGCAACAGTTTGGGAGTTCTTCGACAGCTCTGGCCAGTATTGTTAAAATATCTTTGTATTTTCTCTTTACATTTTCTTGGTGTTGATATATACATTAAAACTTAGGATTTTTATATACATTTTCAGTGTTTGATAGTTGCTTTTTCTCTGCTTTTGAGGCCGCTTTTTTCTAGGCCTATTTATAATGTTTGTCTTGGAGATTAGTTAGTTAAAGCAACTTTCCTTCCTATTCTTTCTGTCTGCTTTAAAGTAGTAAGCCCGTTTTTTTTATTAGGCAGTACTGTTATATATTATATTATATTATATAGTTAGATCCCTACTTTTGTTCTTTGGGGCTATTATTATAGATAAGAGTGCTTTACTATGTCTGAGAAGGCTAAATCTGGTTTCAAGAAATGTCCCAAATGTGGACAAAAGATGTCTATCACAGATGAGCACACAGACTGTGTTTATTGTCTAGGTGTGTTTCACCTTCAAGAAAGTTTGTGCCATCTGTCACTCTTTTAGTTCTCGCGTTCTCCACAAATGCAGGAGTAAATTAATGGCAAGAGGTTTATTAAAATCTTTTCAAGAAGCCTTGGATAAGGACAAACCTGCCAAGTCTTCAAAAACTTTATCTTCCAGCTCGTCCTCGGAATCAGAGCCGAAAAAGGGCTCATTGATATCTAAATCTAGCTGGACTACCACCATGGCTCCAATGCCTACGGAACCGGAGGTGGTTGTTGTCAGTAGGATCTGGTCTCCAGTATTGGAACTGGTATCTTCTCTAAAGTCTCCAGTTTTGCAGTCAGAGACCTCTTCTATAGCTTCCTGGTCCTCAAGACTGTCAGATAAGGATGTGGATTGAGTGTTGCAGAGGCTTTTGCAGTCACAGGCGCTAGCAAAAATTCTGTCAGGTTCGACCCTTAGGGCTTCAGAACCGACCAAGACCCAGCCCATTTCTTCAGTTCCTCCTCTGCTTCGACCTGAAGTTTCAGAGCCAGAGTATTCGGAACTGATGATTGTGGAACTGCCGGAGCTGACAACCCCTGGGGCTTTTGGTTCCGACTACTCTGACTTCTTCGGTACCTACCTTAGAGTCTAGGAGCCGACACTCGCCAGTCTGGTCTGGATAGGATAGCCGTACTGATCTTTTGGTGCTGACTCTGCTTCTCAGGGCCTTGGCTCAGGTGAGTTCGGCACCTACCTCAGGCTTGAAGCCCACAGCTTCGTCGTTGCGGAGACTGCCTGCTTCTATGGATCCAGGCATCTCTTTGGATCAGAGCTGTTGGGCCTTCGATGCTTTGAGGAGAGCATTGTCCCCTCGGGCACCCATGTCATTGGTACCAGCAAGCCCCTCCCCTAAATTTCCTGTGCCTGCCTTTGCTTCACTGATCCCTCAAAAGCGTAGAGACCCGGAGTCACAGATACCCCCATCGGGTGAGCCCTTCTCTTCCGGGACCTCCCCAGAAGCTCCCACTGAGGAGGTTTCCAGGAAGAGAATTTGTAAGAGGAAGCATCTGGATTCCCCATAGGAATCCATCATGTCAGATGCTGACTTAGATGAGTCAGAAGGGTTCCCACTGTCCCCCTCTGAAGATATAATGTTTGGTGATATCTTAGAAATACTAAAACAGAGGGGTGGCTGGAACCCCCTTAACCCTACAGATGGCGAGTCAGTACTCCTGAAGGCTTTTGGGTCTCAAACCTCCACCTCTTCGGTGACACCGCCTTTTGATGAGTTGATGGACCTTCTCTCTCAAAAGGCATCGAAGTCCCTGGATACCATAGAACTAGTCCCTCGGAGGCCCAACAAATTTATAATGTCACCTCAGGACAAGGCTTTCCTTAGCAAAGGAGTACCCATTGATGCTGTGGTGGTGGTGGCCACCAAAAATGAGTTATCAGAGACCTACACATCTGTTCATCCTCCTAATAGGGATTCTAGGATCATGGACAGATACGGAAAGCTCATGTTTAGTTCAGCGGCCTTTACTCTTCGATCCCTGAACTATCTCATGCATTTTACTAGACTACATTGAGATCTTCTTAAGGAGTTGGTAGATACTCTACAGGGTGCGGTAGCTGCGGGGGTCTCAGATAAGGTAACCTCCCAGCTTGCTACCCTAAATTCCCTTATAAACTCTTCCATGCATCTGATTCATATACAGCTGATGGAACGAGTAGGGCAGCGGGTACAGGAATTGCTCTTAGGAGACACTCCTGGATGCACTTATGTTCTTTTTGTGGAGCCCTACAAGTCATCCTTTGTGAACACCCGCTTTGATGGTTTATCACTTTTTGGACCGAAAGTGAAGGAAACACTTACCAGGTGTGAGCAAGATGGAAAGACTCTGCCGTAGGAGTCCATTCTTCCAACCCTACCACACCTTATCCTAAAGGTCAGAAAAGTAGAAAAATGTGGTTATGCAAAGCCCAAGGAGCTTTCTTTGACACACATGGTGAAACCCCCTCTAGAGACAGAGGAGGGGGCAATAATGGAAGACGATGTCCATGCAGCAGAGGGGGCACGCAAAATCAGGGTGACAGGGATCAGTTCTTTGGAAAGCCCTACCAGTGCTCCTAAAAGGAGGTCCATCTGTCCTTCTCTGGAGGCAGTTGAGGGATGCTTATCTTTGTACCCAGACACCTGGCTAAAAATCACAAAAGATCATTGGGTACAAAGCATAATATTCAGAGGATACACCATTCCCTTTGCTACACCTCCACCCCCTGTGAAAAAAATTCCAGATGTTCCACTCAGTCATAGAGAACAGGCAACCATAGAGATTACAAGGTTGCTAGAAAAAAAGAGTCATCCAACCAGTCCCAGCAGATCAGAGGTGATTCGGTTACTCAAGGTTCTTTTTAGTTTGAAAGAAATCAGGGAACTGGAGACCAATTTTGGATCTCAGCAGATTGAACAAATCTGTCAAAAAAACAAAGTTTCAGATGGTCATGCTACAGTCTATACTCCCTTTTCTAGGAAAAGATGATTGGATGTGCTCAATAGATCTCCAGGATGGGTACTACCATATAAAGATGGCCAGACCATCTGGGGAACATCTGCGCTTTTGGCTGGGAACCAGTCACTTTCAGTTTTGAGCTCTGCCCTTTGGTCTCACTACAACCCCAGAGTGTTCACCAAATGCATGGCAGTAGTCACGGCTCACCTGAGACAGGATTCCAGGTGTTTCCATATTTAGACGACTGCCTCTTCACCTCCGCCACCACCAAGCATCAACTCATACAAGCAAGGGAGACAACCTTAGATCTTTGCAGTGAATTGGGGATTTCTGTAAACTGGGACAAATCTGCTTTAAAGCCATCCAGATGTACCATTTTTATAGGAGCAGATCTTGACACAGTTTTCATGACCATAAAACTCCCAACAGAAAGAGTGGTGAGCCTTCAACAATAAGTTCTGGACCTCATCCCCAAACAGAGGGCCCCAATTTTTCAGTAGTGCTCAAATTACTAGGTACCATGGCTGCAGCCATCATTGCCATTCCATTAGGCCGAATGCACATGCGGATACTGCAATGGCTTGTTTTCACACAATGGTCTTATCAGGAACTTCCAATGTCTCATCCCATTATAATAGTCATGGAAGAGGGATCTTCTTTGGTGGCTGACCTCTCCTCAAGTGAAAATAGGATGTCCCTTTGTTCTACCAACCCCTGTTACCACTGTGACCATGGATGCCTCCCTCATAAGGTAGGGGAGGGCATTTTCAGGGAAGGACAGCCCAAGGCACATGGGAGAATCATGAGGCTCATCTGCATATCAATGTCTTAGAGATGAGAGTGGTACTTCTAGCATTGCAGTCCTTTCAAAACTTTCTCCCTCTAGGGACTATTGTAGTACAGATGGACCACATGTCAGTGGTCTGGTACATAAACAAACAGGAAGGAACCAGATCATACCCCTTATGTCGAGAGGCCCTGAGAGTATGGCAGTGGGCAATATTCACCAAGCGCTTTCTGATAGCAACGCACAGCCCAGGGAGGTCCAGTGCAATAGTGGAGAAGTTGAGCAGAGCAATTCTGTTGCCTCATGAGTGGTCCCAGAAAGAAGAAGTAGCAGAAAGGATATTCAGCAGATGGGGCCAGCTTTGCTGCGACCTCTTTGCAACTCCCACCAACACCAAATCCAACTCGGGGGGGATACCCCAAGGGATGCACTTGTACACATTGGCCCCCAGGACTTCTTTATGCCTTCCCCCCTTTCCTCTGATACCCAAATTCCTACATAAAGCCAGCACTTTGGGAAGGACCATTCTAATAGCCCCTAACTGGCCTCATCAAATTTGGTTCCCTTTTCTGTAGGCTCATCTACTGGAAGAACCATGGATTCTGGACCCAGTTCCAAATCTTCTGATGCATTCATTAGGGGCTCTTCATCCTGCAATTCATACCCGAAAGTTGACAGCTTGGCTACTCCAGTTCCATGAATAGCCAGGTTCCACAATTTATCACCTGCAGCACAGAACATCCTAATCTCTTCTCATAAATCTTCTACCAGGAAACTATACCTTAGCAAGTGGAAAAGATTTTCCATGTGGACATCAAATAATAATGTTGATCCATATATGGCTTTGATTTCTTCCATTTTAGAGTTTCTGACTAAACTCTTTCATGAAGGAGCTGCTGAGGCAACCCTTAGGGTTCAATTAGCAGCAATTTCTAATTTTCATATTGATGATCAACAGACCCCCATCATGTCACACAGACTTTCTAAAGCCTTCCTTAAAGGTACTATTCACTTGAGACCCCTCTTTGAACCTGCATCATCCTGTGATTTGAAATACCTATCATGGAAGACCATTTTCCTAGTAGCTATTACTTCCGCTCGATGAATTATGGAATTACATGCCTTGTCCATCAAAGCCCCATACTTGATTTTTCATAACGACAGAGTAACGCTGAGAACAAATCCTTCATGCCTACCTAAGGTTTGTTCTGAAACAAATCTTAACCAGACTATAGAATTACCTGTATTTTTTCCCAAATATACAAACAAAATGGAACACATGTTGCTCAAACTCGATGTCCATAGGCAACTTCGATTCCATTTAGACAGGACTAAGGATTCAGAAAGTCGGATCAACTTTTTGTCTCCTTTCCAGATTCAGAGAAGAGTACTCTGGTGGTAAAACCCACTTTGTCAGAATGGTTATCAGATTGTATTTCTTTCACATACAGCTCTATTCACATGGCACTAAATAATAAAGTTAAGGCTCACTCAACCAGGGCAGTTTCCACATCTTCAGCCTTTCTAGCAAGGCTACCTATAGATACCATTTGTGCAGCAGCCACATGGTCCTCACCTCATACCTTTATCACTCATTACAAATTGGATAGGACCTCCAGGGCCAGGGCCTCCTTTGGTTCTATGGTTCTGAGGAATATACTTCCATGAGCCACCCAAGGAGATGGTGCTTGGGATGCTAACCCATCAGTGAGAATGAAGATGAGATAGAACAACTTCACATAAAGAAGTTATGTACTCACCATAACATTCCATGCGAGTTGTTCATCTTGCCTTCATTTTTATGTCCCACCCACCAACCCCCTATCTTTAAAGTCTTGAGGGCCGGGAAGTTCAGACAAATCTTAGTGATGCTTTGTCCTTATCTATGGTGTTCTTATTTCAATGCCTATGTACTTTAGTTATCAGTATGAGTGGGAAAACAAGATCTGAGGGAAGCACTATTGCATCATGGGATAAGGAGTAAGCCACAAGCTGTTTGAAGACCTCGAGCTTTAGCATCTGGCTGAGTTGGAGCCGAAGATCGGCACCGAACCTATCAGTGAGAATGAAGGCGAGATGAACAACTCACATGGAACATTATGGTGAGTGCATAACTTCTTTTTTGTCTCTTTTCCCACATGTTCAATGGACTTTGTAAACCATCATTTATATAGTCCACTGTCTTGAGCCGCCAATATTAACCTTTCATCTTTTGGTTTAAATTCACCTGTCCTTAACCATTCCTGCTTCTGATCCTGATCAACATGAGGTTGTTACAAGAGTTTCCTATACTTGCAACTATATTTATGCATTTTCCACATTTCTTGCCTTCTCATCTGATCCTTCACCTTATATTCTTTTTTTTGGCACATTCAGTTGCTGCCTGAGTTTTTATCTACTTCTGGTTTGAGTTCCATTCCTACTTGACACCGATATGCTTCTGCTAAACTAACCAGGGAGGTCATCTTAGACATTCTCCTCATGTTTCAAAACATTCACTCTTGTGAGGTCAGCAGATATGTATGAAGTCCCATGACTGCAGATCTGTACATATAATCAATTTTGAGGAGGCCCAAACCTCCTTCAGAACAGAGCAATATATAGTCTTGCTATACACTGATTTTTATAAATCATTTGACGAGCATGAAAAATCATTTGATGAGCATGAAGCATCCTTGGGGCCAGTCAGTCACTCCAAAACTGTAAGTTAGGACAGGAAGAGCAAATTGCTTTATAGCATGGACTTTGTTACTAGATGTCAGTGCTGTTTTTGGTATTAATTTTAGTCTTCTAAAATATTCCTAAGTTTTATT